>NC_053497.1:119942861-120220361 GCF_905171775.1 Rana temporaria
CAAAAAAGAAAGAAAAGGGGGAGGGAAGAAAAAAATAGAAAATTAGTGAATAGGGACCTCCCATGAGGGGGAGAGAAAGGGATCCGTGGGGGGGGGGGAGCATGAAGAACATCAAGTCATCGGGCACCAGATCACTTATCTGCGTTCTTCTTGTCGTTCCAGCCACGCTATGACCTCCTCTGGATCGTCAAAGAAGTGTGCTCAGTCCTCTCCCTCCACACGAAGGCGAGCCGGGACGAGCATGGCATATTTCCGTTTGGCTTCCATGAACATTTTGCGTTTGTGTTGTACCTCAGCTGAAAAGTCAGAGAAGACAGCCACCATCTTGTTGTTAAAGGGAATGTTACCCTTTTCTCTGCTGAGGCGAAGTATGGCATCGCTGTCTCTGACATTGAGGAATTTTGCTATGAAGGTGCGGGGGGTGCTCCGACCAGCGGTGGTCTGCCCGACATATGGTCCTAGCGTTCCACGCGAACATGGGGGAGAAGACTTCCCTGCCGTAGGTGTCACAGAGAAGTGTCTCTAGAAATGTATGGGGGTCCTTCCCCTCCACCCCCTCAGGTAGGCCTATGAATCTGAGGTTACACCTCCGGGTTCTGTTCTCCAAGTCATCCTGCTTTTGCAAGAGTTGGTTGATTGGAAGCTACATGGCCTCAGTGGTGTGCTGGGGGGGGGGGGGGGAGTCCTCCACCGTACCAAGCCTGACCTCTACCTCAGTGACTCTTTCCCTCAGCTTCTGGAGGTCCTGTCTCACTAATGAGATGTCCACCTTCACCTCCTCAATCCTCACCGTAAGGGTGGTCTGGCAGGCTGTAATAGCTTCTTGGCATGTGGTGATGGCCTGCAGTACCTTAGCTGTGTCTGCGCCGACAGGTGCCTCCTCTGTCCTCTTGGCGCCACCATCTTTTCCCAGGGAGTGCTTCTCCTGGCGGCGGTACTGGTCTAGTTTAGAGATAGCCGCCTTGGATGTCTTCGGCGGAGACATGATCTCTGTGTCTCCCGGGACTGGTGAGAACATTCCAAAGTCACAGGCTGCGGGTGTAATCTCAGGATATGCCGATTAGGATGATCGTCCGGCGGTGCTCGGCTGCCTAGCGTCCTATCCCATGCCGCTCCAGGCCACGCCCCCAGCAATGAGCTTTCTAGAAATGTCACTAGGCTTCTCCAATACAGTATATAATAGTCCAATGGTTTCCTTCCTGGAAATAATGAAGAACCTGCATTTAGCCTTCTATAATACATTTCTCTTTTAAATACTCATTTTGCATGCTTAAAAATATCCTCTTAGCTTGTAAGAACCCCCTTTTCCCAACCTGAAAATGGACCATCACATACTTCGAGCCAGGAGGGCCACGAGGCAAAGAGACCAGAGAAAATGGCGTCTGGCCATTAAGTATCCTTCACCCAGCATGCCTAGCGGGGAGAACACTCCCACTGGGCTGTTTCCGGGGAAAAACACCCAATACACTCTGGCCTGCCTGTGTTCCAACAATGGCCTGTGGTGGTAACGCCACCTACAGGCAAACAATGGGAAAACCCTCCATTACTTCATTACTGGGCACTTAAACCCCCTTCGTGCCCAGACCAATTTTCAGCTTTCAGCGCTGATGCATTTTGAATGACAATTGCGCGGTCATAGAACACTGTACCCAAATTATATTTTTATCAATTTTTTCCCACAAATAGAGCTTTCTTTTGGTGGTATTTGATCACCTCTGCGATTTTTATTTTTTGTGCTATAAACATAAAAAAACAGAACATTTTGAAAAAAAACACAATATTTTTTACTTTTTGTTATAATAATATCCCATTTTTTTTTAAAAAAAATAAAAATTTCCCTCGGTTTAGGCCAATACGTATTCTTCGTATTTTTGTTAAAAAAAACCTGCAATAAGTGTATATTGATTGGTTTGCGCAAAAGTTATAGCGCCTACAAAATAGGGGATAGATTTATGATTTTTTTTTTTTTACTAGTAATGGCGGCGATTTGCGATTTTTTTTGTCAGGCTTGCGATATTGCGGCGGACGTATCGGACACTTTTGACACAATTTTGGGACCATTCACATTTATACAGCGATCAGTGCTATAAAAATGCACTAATTACTGTATAAATGTGACTGGCAGTAAAGGGGTTAACACTAGGGGGTGAGGAAGGGGTTAAATGTATTCCCTGGGTGTGTTCTTACTGTGTGGGGGGAGGGGACTGACTGGGGGAGGTGACCGATGCTGTGTCCCTATGTAAAGGGACACAGATCAGTCTACTCTCTCCCTGACAGGATATGGAGCTCTGTGTTCACACACAGAGCTCCACGTCCCTGCTGTCACCGACGATCGTGGGTGTCTGGCGGACATCACGACCGCCAGGCGCACGCATCGGCTCCCGAGCGATGTGCCGGGCACAATATGACAACACTAGGACGTCCAAAGACGTCCACTCGGCACTTGAGAGCCGCGCTGTGGACGTCTTTCGTCCATAGCAGGGATCCCAAGTGGTTAAACATAGCGCCTGGTCATCAGGAGCAGGGCACTACATATAGAATATATGTATTAAAGTTGTCTTTAATCCTTTTAAAGCTACATCTTTCAATAAAAGAATATCTAATGATCCTGCTATAAGGTCCCTTGCTTGGCCACTTAGTGAAGAGGATGACAACTGTTTTCCAGTTGTGCTCCTGCATTGTCACACTGTCACATGCACTCCTGGTGAAGACTACAAGCCGATGTGCCAAAACAAATTTCACAGGCATGGTCCGCCATTGCCACTATCAGGAAGCAGGTCCAAAATAGCACTTCAGCAATGTAAATGTCACATTGCTTTGATCTAAATTTAAAGGGGGGCATTATGATTATAGTACAGATGTAGTATTTCTTGGATAGTATTAGCAGTTGGCTGATTGATTATTTGGATGGTGTGAGAACATGAAACAAGCTGATTGTAAATATTTCCTAGTGTAGCGCCCCTCCTTTAAAATTAGTGGGGCGTTACGCTAAAGTTAGTGGGGAATGGGAGATTTCAGTTGCTCCCATTCACTAATTGTTAGTTTGTGCTGTTGCCAGTTCAGAACTGCCTCTTGGGTCAGTCTGTGTGTCCAGGGGTGCGCTGCCACCCCTGGGCGACAGTTGGCGCTATAGGGGTTCTGACAGAACCATCCTTCCCCAGCAGCCAATCAGAGGAGTTTACCTCTTTGGGCATGCTGGCGGGGGGGTATATCTGGAGCACCGGACATTTTGCTGATGTAGTCTGCTGGGCCCGAGTTCCAGGTGCAGCATCCACCTACAGGGTGCGCGCATCCGCGGGCCCCATCCTCTTGGCCTGCCCGGTTGAGGCTGTGCACCTTGCGGAGCCTTCTTTTGAAGAAGAAAGGGACCCCAGCGGCTTGCTGGGTTCCAGATCCTAAGCTGGAGGCTGAACGTGGGGAATTGGCTCGTGAGAACCTGAGTGCAGAGGTTGTCTACGAGGCCTGGACGAACCACCGGGGATCCGATCACCAGGCTACATGACTGGTACCGTATATTTGCTGTCAGTAGGTGATCCTACAGAGTAAGACTTACTGGGAGGATTCGCTATCCTTATACTCTGATTATACTAAGAAAATTTACTACGCCTGTGGCAGAGGCATTGTTTCCTCCCAGTGATCTGATTATTGCGAGTGACCCTTTGGCTGCCAGGTCCGAGTTAACTGCCTGTCCAAAGGGCACTTACCCACCCTAGCAAGGGTGGCGACGTTTGATTTATTTGTGCCGAGAGCAGGCTTACTCTCTATGCTTCTGATATCCAAGGCCTGATGCTACAAGTTCTTCCTACTCATCAACCTCTTTCTCTACTGTGTGTACTGTTGATGTTGGCCTTGTTGGCCTGGGAATAAAGCATTGGAAACTCATGCTACCGGCTGGACACTTGTTCTTTCATCCACACTCACAAGTATCACCCCTAGACAGAAGAACTTGGTAACTTAATACGCCGATCCCAAATCAACCAGCAGCTCCTTCGGGGGTGAGCGCTACACTAGCATGCAGGTAGTCCTCCACAACAGAACTAGGAACAGGTCAGCCTCACTCAAGTTGCAAGTTCCCCGCAATTCCACTTTTGCTACTGGCACTTGCCAAAAAAGAACCTCGGTCATTAGCCTCATCCTCAGTTGTTCAAGGGAACAAGTAATTTGCCCTGCTTTCTGACACCAGAGCATCCAATTTGACCAGCACCCTCACTGGTCGATGGAGGTTAAAAAGTGTCTTGACAAAGGAACGCTACCAAGGGTGTCCATAAAGTCACACCTGTATAGTAGACCTGGTAAGTATAGTGTCCTGCCCTCAGCTTTCTGGGCAGGACACTGTACTCACCAGGTCTACTATATAGGCCTGACTTTGTGGACACCCTTGGTGGCGTTCCTTTGTCAAGACACTTTTTTCAAACCTCCATTGACCAGTGAGGATGCTGATTCTCTGATTAATGCTCTGTCAGTTTAGGTTGACGGCCATGTCTTGGTAGGTTTGCAGTTGTGTTATACTCTTTCCATTTTCGGATGATGGATTGAATAGTGCTCTGTGAGATGTTCAAAGCTTTGGATATTTTTTTATAACCTAACCCTGCTGTAAACTTCTCCACAACTTTATCCCTGACCTGTCTGGTGTGTTTCATGGCCATCACGATGTTGTGTGTTCACGAAGGTTCTCTAAAAAATCTATGAGGGCTTCACAGAACAGCTTTATTTATATTGAGATTAAATTACATACAGGTGGACTCTATTTACTAATTAAAGCGGAGGTCCGGCGGTAAAAATTTTTTTTTAAAGTCAGCAGCTACAAACACTCTAGCTGCTGACTTTTAATAAGCACACTTACCTGTCCAGGTTGCCTGCGATGTCGGCCGCCCGAGGCCGATCCGTTCCTCTGCCCGGGTCCCGGCGCCGCCATCCTCACTAAGGGAAACAGGCAGTGCGACTTCAGTGCCCATTTCCTACTGCAAGGCTTTTCGTGAATGGGCACACTGTCCTGTGTGTCCCAGAAGACAGCGCTCCTCCATTTCCCAGGAGGCAACACGAGGAGAACACAGAACCTCACGGCGGATGAGGAAGAGGCAGATTAGGACGATCTGCCTAGTAACAGCCTTTTCTGGCAAGTATAATTATTTTTTTGCCTTTTTGGCTATTTTTTTGGGTGGACCTCTACTTTAAGTGACTTCTGAAAGCAATTGGTTCCACTAGATTTTATTTAGGGGTTCCAGAGTAAAGGGGACTGAATACAAATGCACACCACACTTTTCAAATATTTATTTGTAAAAAAAATTGAAAGCCATTTATAATTTTCCTTCCTCTTCACAATTATGTGGCACTTTGTGTTGGTCTATTACATAAAATCCCAATAAAATATATTTTTGGTTGTAACATGACAGAATGTGGAAAATTTCAAGGGGTATGAATACTTTTTAAGGCATTTCCTTTTCCTGTTTTATAGGAAGACGATGGGGGTGCAAAGTGCACTTGAAATTGCACTGAAAGTGCACTTGGAAGTACAGTCTCTGTAGATCTGAGGGGGACACGCAAATAAAAAAACAAATCTTAGCTTGCACATGATTGGATAATAAAATCAGCAGCTTCCCCTCATTTCAGATCTACCCCTCAGATTTACAGCAACTGCACTTCCAAGTGCACTTTGCACTTGTAGTTTGCACTTGTAGTGCAAAGTGGATTTGCCTTTCGTAAATAACCCCCAATGTATGTTACCATGTATTTAGCATGAAGATTTTAATATGGTAATTTTATTAAGTTGTCTAATAAACATTTACCTTTTAAGAATATTTTTTGCACATCATTTTGTCTGACTGCAGCAAAGTCCCATGGGAGATATTTTTCTTGTTAAAAATAACTATTGTTTGCATTACTATGTTGTATTACAATGCTTAAAATCAAAGTGTATTCTGTGACCAAAGAACTTCTTTAAATAAATTATTATTGTTGGAACAAAAAAGTGTAAATTTAAAACAAATAAAACAAAAAATGCAACCAAAACCATTCTAGCTGTTCCCCGTTAGTACGCACATCCACTATATTCTGATTTCTTAGCCCTTAACAGCTAAGATGCACTGGAGGCACTGAAGGACTCTAACTTTGCATTTCAGCTCACTTTCTGTTTACTGAGAGCAGATGGAATGTAAACCAATGTGCCTTTGTATGATTAAAGAACTCTTTCTAGCCCAATCAAAGTTGCGATCACACCGTCTTTCCAACTTGAGAGCTACATAGGGGGAAGCAAAGCAGATCAAATTCCAATTTGGCCCAGGCCCGACTCTGACCAGCAATAAGCCATTTAACTAACACAAACACAAGCATGCAATCCTTAAATGAGCTTTTTCAAGGCTTATTCAGCATGAAATAGCAAATTCGTTTTTTTTTTTGGCACCTCAGGTTTTTGAAAACTTGGCTTCTGGGTTTAAGTTCAGCAGGGGGACTGCTGAATCAATTTTTTAAGACTTTCCTGGTATTCATGAAATATATACAGTTAAAGAATCATTTGTTAGTGGTAAAGAAAGAATGGTTTGTTCCTAAGACCACAAATAACTCTGCATCTCATACAATCTCTTTCTTGGCGGTAGTATATATAGGGAAAAGAGATTAGCAGCAGCAGCCAACATGGCTGTTCCTGACTTGTCTTGGAAATGGCTAGGAGATTGCTGAGGAATAAAGGAATACAACATGGCTGCTTGGTGACATTAGAGGAGGCTTTTGTGCAGCGCAGTTGTGGGTTTGTTTGGAAGAAAAGGGCACATAATTAGCTAGTATTAAAGGAGCAATGGCATGTGGGTGTGGGAGGACAGCTAGCCTGTTTTTTCAGTTGCAGTTTTGCCTTTACTAGGTAAGTAAAAAATAGTTAAACACATCCAGAAATACAGGGGGAAAAGGAATTGGCAGCTCTGAGGAATACAGACCATGCCTGACAGGGCAGAGCATTAACTAATTGTGTTTGACTTGTGTCTAGAACTTCTGCGTAAACGTTATTGTTCATATACACACTGTGATAAAGACAGAGTGGCAGTCATTTTGTTATTTGGCTATAGGGTAACTCTCTCTTTGTTGAATTGAAGTTCAAGGAATAGTTCTCCTCTTTTTGCTTTTGATTTAAAGTGCACCAATATCTTCCCTATTCAGAGCCTGGCCCACACACACATTTCTGTCCTGTCCACACTTTCCAAACATCCCATTTTCCCACTGGGGCTAATTAAAAAATCCATCCAATCAGGCTAAAGTGGAGCACACACAAGGCTAGCTCCAACAACATAGAACTTGGTAATTGAAAAAAAAAATTGCTGAAAAGGGGAGACAGTCACATGTTCCACCAAACTTAAGAGTACCAGGTATTTGTTTGGCTCTGGTGGGCAAAATGAATGGCAGGGCATAGTTGATTACTAAGTATCAGCAGCCAGAAGATGGTTTATCAAATGAACCATTTACTTTTCCTTAATTGAAAATAATACAGGTTACGTTAAAAGTTTTCTCTCGGGTACAGTTTTATCTTAATTGAAGAGTACAGGACACAGGCAACTTATTTATACACCATAAGTTATAGGCTTGTACCTTAAAGGGCCTGTAAAGGAATTTTTTTTTTCATAATAAGCATCCTTTACCTGCAGACATTCCTCTTTTCACTTCCTCAATGTTCGTTTTTGCTTTTTTTAGCACCTGCCTCCTGGGCCGGGCCTTTTGGCTAGGACCGGAGGAATTTTTTATTCCTGGCCGGAGGGCCTGGTCATTATTTCACCACAATGGCCACTTCTTTCACTCTCCTCTTCACTATCCCTTCCCCCACTTTATTTTATTTAAGCCTGTGTTTGTCACTTTTTTGTCTTTTTTGTTGTGCACGTTTTGTGACACTGTGTGATTAGTAGGGTGCGGGTCCTCGGGCCAGCCCTGAACGTCTTGGGAGTGGGTGGACATGGCCTTCTGGCTTAGTTCGCCTGCTCTCATGGGGTCTCCCTTCGGGGGAGCCCCACCTAGTACTGGGAGGGTTCTGTTTCGGCAGTCCCTCAGAGGAAGTTGGGTCCGTGTCTGCTTCGGTTGCTCGGACTACAGTACCTCAGTCCCCGTCTGGAGCCTAACGCCCCGGGGGATCAGGGTTTGGGTCCCTCTTCACAGGAGGACCACTTGACGTTGCACCCGTCTGCACGTTTTTGTGAACACTCTTTATGTGTGTGCACATTTTTTCTGCACCGGGTGGAGTTTTTTGGGTGTGTTCACACGCCATAGGCTTTTCAAAAAAAAAAAAAAATGTTCGTTTTTGCTAAGACGTTGCTCTATTTCTTCTCTGTTTTGTTCACTTCCTGCTTGTCTGATTTTACTGACCACCGTGAAGGGAGGCTAGGTGGTCAGTAACGTGCTCACCCCCTCCTGGGAACTACATCTGTGTGGCAGGACGCTCTCTACGTGTTAGAGACTTCAAGGAGGTGTGAATTACTGGGCGTGCCGCAATGCATACTGGGAAATGTAGTGGTCCGCGGACCAGTTTCAGCGGACATGTTTGGTCGTGTGTACGGGGCCTAAGAGGGGCAGATAAGAGGACTACTGCCCGCAGCTGGCTCCCTACGAACACTCTCAGCAGGCTTGGACTCATGGGCAGGTAGGCAGACTCTGAGCAGAGCCTCTGGGGGCAATCTGGCTTTCTAGCAGGCAGGCCCCCCTCTTTCGTATGGATGGTTGGGGGGGGGGGTTAAAGGGGGTGTCTTCTGCTTTTTGAAGGGCTCTGAATTCATGCCTTGTACAAATGTTTTGAACTTTATTTTTGCAAAGAAAGAGAAATTAAACATTTTTTGTAATTATTTCCTTTTTTGTTTTCTCTTTTATTATTTCCTTTCAAAAGTGGTTGGTTATTGGTGACCCACCCAGTGATCACCCAAGGCAGATGCAGCAGATAGAGGGGTTGCAACGAGTCACATGTTTTTTTTTTTTTCAAGTTCTTGAAGCTCACAGAGTGGGCTCTAATACGAACTTCAGACCTCCACAACGGAGTCTGCCTTGTTTGTGCTGGGGTTAACTTTACTCAACCCCATGTCACTGGCTCAGTTAGCCACATAGTCACCAGAGACCCACAAAAGGTGGAGCCTAAAGAGGAAGGGGTGGAGTTTACAGATGAAGGGTGGATCTTAAACAGGATGGGGTGGGACAAATTTTGGGGTGGGTGCCCAACTTTAGTCTTGCCTAGGGCAGCACAAAACCAAAATACACCACTGGGTATGCCCACTGTGACAGACAAAGCCCAACCTTTTTACAGTCCAGTGTCGTGAACAGGAAAGACAGGTTCACCCTGTATATTTGACTATTGCTGTATAACACGGGGCTAAGTTTTTGAATGTATTCACCTATGGTGTAAATTTTCTACCATGGTGCTTAAAATCCTCAACTCAGAACTCTGTCTCAGGTGCATGACCAGGTGTTACATCACACCACTCCCCCTCTTCATTACCTCACATTAGTGGCCACCAGTGTATATGAAGAATCCCTTCAGTTCTCCCATATAGAGGAGTTTATCTCCCAAGGTTGAGACACTAGATTCTTTCATTCTATTAACAAGTTAGGACCCACTAATTCGGGGTACTTTGTCGCAGTAAGTGGGCTTAGCACTATATGACCATATAGTGTAACCAAACCCCCGTATTTTTGAATATGTTCAGGTGGTTTTAACTAGCCTTGCAGGATAAATGTCATTTTTGCATGTGTGCGCTATAATCTGTTTTGTTCTGTCTTTGGTCTTATAGCAGCACCATCTTAGATGTATAGCATTTTTAGGGTGTGCACCCCAAGTATGTTTTTGTTTTTTGTTTTTTACTTCACACCACTGGTCCCACACTTCATTGCTACTTCCGTCTAGAGCCTTTACACGGTACTCAAGCGCTTCGTCCTGCCCTTTCACCACCTTTGCAGGATGGTCTACACCTGGGTTATCACCAACTCCTACCAGACACGCTTACATGGATGACTGGGTGTTACATCATAGCAATGGTCACACACTTAAACGCACTTTTGACTACAACCCTTATAAGGTAAGTTGCTTTCTCCCACTGTTTTGTCACAAGAATTCATTGCAGGATGCTCTACACTTGGGCTATCGCATACTCTAACTCCTTCCTCTTCTCCCTCTCAACCACAGTTAGACCCTGATATGCTGGTCCTAGATGACACTGAATCAGAGGAGAATGAAGAGGAAATATAAGCAGTGTTGAAGGAAGCTGCTGGGCACAAAGAGACCTACTAAGCCTTGTAAAATATTCCCTGTTCACGAACGGATAGACTAGTGGGCAGTCAATGAAGATTGGGAGACTCCTGAAAGGATTTTTACTCTACCAGAGATCTCCATTCAGATGAGAAAAAGTTTACAATGAAATGGTCTATCCCTGTGGTAGACCCTGCTGTCTGTCCTAAACAAACAAAACACTGTACCCACCCATGTTTCATTAAAGACTCCTGTAGGGAAGAATATTTGAGATTCTGTTAAAAGCTCTTTACCCAGCCCTGCAACCACTTTTGGCTGCTATTTCAGTATTCCAAACCACAGCTAACTGGACCAAGGCAAAGAACAATTAACATAACCCATGTTCTCTCTGGAGAAGAGATGTTTGAGAGGGGATATGATTTCAATGTACAAATACCGTATTGGTGACCCCACAATAGGGATACAATGTTTCCGCGTAAGGGATAATTTAATAAGACATGCGGCCATTTACTAAAGTTAGAAGAAAAGTGGTTTAACGTTAAACTGCGTAGAGGGTTCTTTACTGTAAGAGTGGTTAGGATGTGGAATTCCCTTCCACGGGCAGTGGATTCAGCGGGGAGCATTGATAATTTAAAAAACAAATTAGATAAGCACCTGAACCTGACCACAACATACAGGAATATACAGTGTAATAATGACAAAAAAATCACACATAGGTTGGACTTGATGGACTTGTGTATTTTTTCAACCTTGCCTACTATGTAACTGCTCTTCTTTTTTGTGTGGATGCCCTGAAACACTTTGTGAGACAAATATCCAGGATGGCTTATATATGCAGGATTTTCTGGCTAAAAGCTTGGACAGCTGAACCTACCTGCAAAAGACACCTCACGCATATATTTTCAAGAAGGATCCCTTTTTAGTGAGGCACTTGGCCAAATTATTAAAGAAGTAGCAGATAGAAAAGATCTCCTTTCTCAGAGAAAACATAACACTCACCTTCAGGTGCTTCTACCTCATCTAAATACAAGGCACCTTCACGCTCCTCCCAGGCTTTAAGTTCAAAATATAAGTTCAGCTCTTCATTCCAGCAGAGGGCCTAGTTTAAAGAGACAACTAAACCCTCTCCAAAATCCTACTCACGATGAAGAGGCAACTTCACTCTTAGGAATGGGGGGGACACCTGCAACAGTGGATAACTTACTAGCCTTCAGACGTCCCAACCCTGCAAAAACAATTAGTGATTTACCAGAGTCACAAAATAGAGTCCATAACCGTAACTTCTCACTGTCTACTTCTGTCAAATCACCCAAAAAACTGTCCAAAGACATGCAGGATTTAAAAGGAACCTATATCTCCTCTTGTGTCACACTGGTTCGACTACCCCCTCCTGTACTGACCCTCTTGATTTTCTGGGCTCTTTGACTTTCCTGACCCGATCTATTGGCTCCGGACCATTTTCTTCTCCTTCATTTTTCAGAAGCTCGTTGAGGGGATTGGGCTACCTTGGTGATCCCCTGCACAAATCTTTGGTAATAAGAACAGATACCCAGAAATTACCAACATTTTGCAATATTTCAGGGCCTCACCTCCAATTTCAGTGGCTACTCTTTTGGTGGAAACAGCATGTCTGGAAAAAGAGACGGAAGGCTGACAGGACTGAAACTTCTCAAGGGAAAGCTTAAACCCCTCTTCAAGATGTCTCTTCAACACCTTCTCCAGTCACTCATGCTCTTTTAGTGTCTTTCCTGAAGACAATTATGTCATCCATTTACTGCAAAACCTCAGTAAAATTCATGTCTTGCACTGGTTGCTCCATCAGACACTGGAAAGTCACAGGAGCTCCTGTCAGAACTTGGACAACCAAAATCGTAGGAACTCAAAGGGCAGATGATGTTTTCTCTCTATTTTCAAGGGGCATAGAAATCTTGTGATACCTGCTCCTCAAGTTCAACACACTGAACTACTTGGCCTCTGACAGACACTATAGTGCATCTTCAGTTCAGAGAGTGGTGTAAAGATGCTGTATAGATCTCTGATTGAGGTCAATAGTAGTAGTCAAAACACATTCTGATGGAGCCATTTTTATTGCAAACCACCACTAAAGGGGAAGCACTGACACTTCTACACTCTCAGATGACCCCAGTCTTCCTCAGCTCTTGGAGTCATTCCTCTCATTCTGGAAAGTTCTGGGTCTTTTTTTAGGTAGAACTTCTCTGCCAGAATCATACCTTCAACTACCCCTACCAAAGCAGATATTAAGATGGGGGTAGCTGGATTTACCTGTCCAACAAAAAACATTCTGTCCTCAATGGCAGATTCCATTGAGCTCCCCTCCCTCAATCTGGTTAATATGGTTGCGATCTCCTTTCTTGGAGTTCTAGATGGCAGTGTCTCCCACCATTTCTCCCTTGGAATCTGGCAAAGCAGTCAAATTAGCCTGGAACAGGCAATCTCTGGTACTGCTGCTGGGAACAGTGACTCTGAAACCGTGGCTAGGGAACAGCTGATCTCTGGATGCACACAGTTTATGATGTTCCCAGACCGGTACTCTGAGACCACTATACAGAGCCTGGAGTGTGCACAGAGTAAGTACTCACAGGTAGCAAACCCAGTGTGTACAGTGCTTCTGAAGTACTCACAAACAACAACTCATTCTCTGTCCTCTGGATCAGTCAACAACTCTCTACAGGTGCAGCAACATTGTCTCTCCAGCTGCACACATCTCTCTCCTCCTGGTCGGTTGCTAGATGCGGTAAGACTGTGTAAGGCTATGGCAACATCCAATCAAATTCTTTCCTGTGCTTTTTCTCCAAAAACATGGTTGCTGCCCCTTCATGCTTGGGGACTTTTTCCTTTCGAACGCTTTTTACCAATGTAGGGAGGTAGAAACATTCTGCAATTAAAGAGAAACATTCTGCAAATAATCTAAAGCAGTCACAAACCAGGGTATACCAATAGGAGAAATTATACATTTAACAATACAATGATAGCGGTGCAATATAATAACAAGATGAAGTGATAATGGTGAGGCTTCATTCTCTTTGTCATCTGTGAGAGGCCTTGCCTTAAACATTCTAGGCGCATATGTAATTACACTGTGCAGATATATTGGGGTGTTTAGTGTAAAGGGTACAGGTAACTACTAGGGCCTAGTGAGAATTGCCTAGCCCTGACTATGCACTGGCCAGTAGGTACATTTTTCACAGTGGTCAGGCCCGGACTGGCCTACTGGGATAGCTGGAAATTTCCCAGTGTGCTGGCGCCACTTTGGGCTATGAACTTGCTGCTGTCATCTGGCAGCCACAATGCAATGCTCCTCTTTCGATCGCGGCACCGCCCACTGAACTGGTTCCTGCTTATATGCCTGAGGCAGCAGGAGAATGGCCGTGGGCTGTCAGATTGAAGCCAATGGATTCCTCTTTCGATTCGGCACGACACTGCGCACTGAACTCATGCCTGCGGCCAGTGTGGAGTGATATGCAGAGAACGTCCGGAAGAATTACGATGCTGGATTTTTTTTCTCTCACTGATGGGCACTGGACAGGCTGCATAGATGGGTATTGGTGAGGCTGCACTGGTCAGGCTGCATTGGTGGGCACTGATGAGCCTGTATTGATGGACACTGGTAAGGCTACATTGATGGGCACTGGTGAGGCTGCATTGATGGACACTGGTGAGGCTGCATAGATGGGCACTGGTGAGACTGGTGCCACCTTGGAGGGATTGATTAATTCACCCACCCTGAGGGTTCCATAAAAGACCAAAGCAAAACCCGCCCAGAATAACAAAGTTTCAAAACCAGACAAACAAACTGTGGACATCTGCAAAAACAACGATTGCAGGATATCAAAAGTGATAGGCCAGCAGCTGTCCAGACGCCGAGCACCCTTTCAGAAGCCTCTAAGGGCCCGTTTCACCAAAAATTCTTTGGTAAAATCGGGCATGCCCCACATTTTAAACCAAAAGGCCAAGCCAGTCAATTTTCGGTTCATGGCAGAAATAGATACGCCAGCCGTAAAACACATACACACAAAATAAGTCACCAAATGGCTGACTTCAGAACTATCACTGTCAAAGCCTACCTGCTGTAGACGTTCCCCCAATTCCCTCCACTTCGACTTGCTCAAGGAGCTTTGAATCAAATCGGAGGCAATTCCAACGCAATCCGCCACAGCCGAAGAGGACAAGTGGTTCCATGCTGCTCAGCGCCAGGTGCCAACTCCCAGAACCTGTCCAACTGAAAGTGGGAGAGAGCATCAACCACCCTGTTCTCCACTCCAGGAATATGCACAGCGTACAGAAAAACATTTTGCTGAAGACAACACAAAACTAGATATTGCAACAGACGTACCACTGGAGGGGAAGATCCCGACAGGGAGTTGATCACCTGCACTACACCCCAGTTGTCACAGTGGAGACGAACCTTCTTGTTGCTAAACAAGTCTCCCCAGAGCAACAGGGCAACAACTACTGGAAAAAGTTCCAACAGCACCAAATTTTTCAGGAATCCCGCCTCCCGCCATTCTGCGGCCCATCGCTCCACACTCCACCGACCCCCTAAGAATGCTCCACATCCAGTGGATCCGGCAGCATCCGTGAACAGCTCAAGATCATAGTTGCTGACCTGCCCTTCCATCCAGATGGACCGGCCATTGAAATTGCCCAAAAATTCATGCCACACAATCAGGTCGGCCCTGAGTTCCCTAGACAGCCAAATTAAATGCCTGGGAGAATTGACCCCAGCAGTGGCGGCACACAGCCGTCGGAAAAAAAACCCTGCCCATTGGCATGATACGGCATGCAAAATTAAGCTTACCGCGGAGCGACTGTAGCTCTCGAAGCTAAATCTTGTGTTTTGCAGAGGCCAAACAGACCTCCTCCTTCAGGCCATGTAACTTGTTGTCAGGCAGACGACACCCCATTGCCCGAGAATCAATCTCTATGCCCAGAAACTTGATAACCTCTGTGGTGCTCTCGGTCTTGTCTGCCGCAAGAGGAAAACCAAAACGTCAGGTGCTGTACCGTAGCCAGCAACACGTCACATAACTTAGAGGATGGAGGGCCAAGACATAAAAAGTCATTCAGGTAGTGAATCACTGAATTGACACCAGCCATGTCACGCATCACTCATTCGAGAAACAAACTAAAGGTCTCGGAAAAAGCGCAAGAGGTGGAGCAGCCCATAGGCAGGCAACGATCCACCAGCCCCCAACCCAAAGATGAAAGCTGCGTGTAACCGAAAATCCTTGCCCAAAACACGGCAGCATCAAATGAGGTATATGAGAGCCAGGTGGCGGAAGCTGGTGGATCAAGCAAAACTTATTGGGCTCCTTCTTCGGAACGACACCCAAGGGCGAGACCACCAAATTATCCAAGGGGGATGAGGGAACGGGCCGCAAAACTTCTGTAGCAAGTTTTTCAAACCACCTTGGAGTATAACATAGCCGACCACAAGTTGTCAGCCGCAGGGGGGACATGAGGAAGGGAGCAAGGGATCAAAAAACCCCAGTGAAAACCCGCTTGTAACGCCTCCCTTTCTATTTAGAAAGGGGGCCATCCTGTCCACCTTCACCGGAGTCCGGCATTTTTCCTGCAGCATCGCCGGGATGGGCCTTGCCGGCCTTAATGCAATGTGACAGGGGATGAGCCCCCCCGCAGTGAGAGCGTTCGTGCTTGTATCGGTAGCTGGTGCTGAACCTGCAAGAACCCTCATTAAACTGCCAACACTGACCCCACCTCTTTGTGGTCAGTTGTCCAGGGGCATTCGGACTCCTGGCCCCTGCTGGAAAAAATGAAGTCAAGGCTCGTGGAGAGGACATCCACAAACTAATGTCCTTATGATCCCAGCACAGCAAGGGACGTATCACCTTGCGTTAATGGAACTGTTCGTCATGCCGCAGCCAAGCCAAACCCCCATACATCCTCTGGGCCTCACTAATGGAATCCAGATAGCAAAAAAGAGGGTAACAATTCTCTGGGTATTTCTCTGCGATGACGCTCACAAAAATGTCCAATTCCTGGAGCCAATTGCTAAACGTACACGGAATCAACCTATAGCGACGCTTCTCCTCATTTTCATTCTTGGTTTAACCCTATCCAAATTAAACTTCTCTAGAAGATCACCACATACTCCCCCCACCAGATCCTTTACCGAATCTCAGATTTGAGATGAGCTCCCAGGGGACCTTCAAAACAGACATACACTTTGCATTTGGCTGAATCAGGCAGGTGAACCGAGTCCGTACTTTTACAAGTGTCCTGCGCAGAGTCTGCAGGAGGAGTGAGACTCGACCCCAGAGCCACTGTATTCCCCGATAATACTGCCACCACCGACCCCTGACCAGGCACAGGAATTGCAGCAACTTCCCCGTCCCCTGGGAGTCCAAAGCCCAAGCCGACACAGGCGTAAAGCTTGCCAACACACCCGCGTCCAAGCATTGGTCAAAAGAACGCAGCCCCGCCAAAAGTTTGCATACGGCTGCTGCATTACCTGTCCGAGGTGAGCGAGGTGGAAAGGCCCCACCCACTATAGCTGAAGTGACACCAGGACCCACCCCAATGGCCTGCCCACCCCTAGAACCCAAAACAGGGAACACAGAACACTGCAAAGAAGGGACAACATTAGACAAGGACTTACCAGGCCGACCAGGACAAGATCCCACAGCTGTCATTCCGGAATCCACCGCCGACGACCCCCGCAGAGCGACATCCTTTTCCGCACTGGACTGCTCGCCCTCAGAGCGGGAGGAATTCTGGCGACTGACAGGCATTTGTACCGGCGAGGATACGCCGCTTGCAGAAGGCCCGGCTGTTCGCCGTCCCTTCTGTGCCTCTGTCCACTAGGACTGGCATGCCCAGCTGTGGCTGTGTGGCTCCTCTTCAGATCTGACTGGGTCCGGTTGTGATGGGGTCCCCGGCCGCTCCTCCCGCCTGGTCATGACCCGTCATGCGACACCTCCCCCGCTGAGCCGCCATTCTTGGTGCTATGCATAGTGCCAGGGATGGGGCCGCACTCTCACGGGTCTTCCTTCTCACCAGGTGTGGGGTAGGGCTGCGTCCCTGTCCTGCCAAGCTCTGCCCCCGACGGGGATTCCTCCCAGTGCCCGCTCCAGCCAGGGAAGGCTGGGCCAGAGGGTCCGAGTCCGGGCTCCCTAAATGGCGCTGAGCTTGCGGGGACAGTGAGGGGCTGAACCGAGCACGTCTCACCTGGGTGCTGGTCGGAGCTGCGATCTGACCTGCAGCCACTCTGTCCCCATTGTTTCTGCCATCGAGCGGAGCTGCTCAGGTAAGCGCCATGCATCAGCCATCAGGAGTGCAGGGGAAGGGCACAGTACCGAACGATCTTCTCCTCGTGTGTGCTGGCCGGACGCCTCCTTACTCCAGTTACTGTAGTACCTCCTTCCCCCACACTATCTGCCAATCCGCTGCAGCCTTTAGTTGCCTAGCAGCAAAACTACCAAAACTCGCCTGGCTCCCCTGTTCATGCAGCCCTACGCTTATTTTTTATTTATTTTTGCTACGGGTTATGCCAACTAGTAGCAAACTGATTCCTGCTCTATCTATCTCCACTGCAACAACACAATGCAAAAGCTTCCTGTGGGAAGGAACCTTTTATAGTGTGGGGTAGGACTATGAGCACTGAGCCGTGATTGGACAAAGTGATCATCACTTTGTTCAATCAGGGCTCTGACAGTGCTCTGTGCCCTAATTGGCAAAGCCTTGCACCTGATCGCTGGTCATGTGCAATGCTTCTTCCAATTAGGGCCCTAGAATGCACTGTGCAACTTGCAGTGCATTGTGGGGCGCTCGGCAGATGAACGTCCCAAGCAGAGCGCCCCGCAAAAACAGGTGACCAGGCGATGTTGGGGCCGAACCTTTGCTCGGCCTAAACGGTTTGCCCAACACTACAGAAAACCTCATTATAAACACATTACCTAATATGCTACCAGTTACTATACTGCAATTTCCATTTCCACCACTTCCCCATGTATAAAACAGGAATTTTGCTAATAATAACACTGCTTTTACCAAGCTTCTATTCCAGATGTTTTTTCACACTGTAAAATATTAATGGTATTCACCAAAAATAGATGTGTATTTCTGACTGTTAATTTCAAATTTTCTTCAAAAATTAAACTAGTCGAGGGGTCTTTTGGAGCTTGCGGAGCAAAGTTAATATTTAGGTCCCGTTTAAGCTGATGTACTGTATATGCTTCTGTCTTGCTTTGCATACTAGCACATGTGAAACTCACCTGCAAACGAAGCCCTCGTCGTCCCCGCATCCATTTTAGCCTGTCTTCGTTCCAGGTCCATGGACTCTGGCTGTGTGACTGGCCGGAGCCATTTGACTTCACTCCCACCACGGCTCTGAAGAAACGGCATGGGCAGACGGATGACGTCATTGGCGGCATATGTGGTAAATATCTCCTAAACGGTGCAAGTTTAGGAGATATTTACAGTACCTATAGCTAAGCCTTATTATAGGCTTACCCGTAAGTAAATATAATCAAGGGAAGTTTACTTCCTCTTTAAAGCGGAACTAAACTCTATCAACCAACATTAACAATTTTTAATCCTTATGCTGCTAGCATTAGTAAATAGACCGGAAGGTATATTATATTTACTTGTTTTAATTTTTTTTTTTACATTTCTTCAATTACTTTCTGTTTTTTGGCCTAGGACAAAATTATGTCATGCATCCCAGAGTTTTTTTTTTCTTCTTTCATTTGGAGCAGTGTTGCCAACTGTCCAAAGTGACATTTACTGGCAGGATGCCACAATTTACAAACGGCACCAATACTGGCAAGAATCACGAAAATTTACTGACCGAGCTGCATTTTTTACTGATACCTCAATAAAATTCCTAAAATTACCGTTTTCAGTGCTTAACAGTGCAAATATCAATATTTAATCTATAAACATGTAGCTAGTGCTATTAGCAATGTGTTTAAGTCAAACAAAAGTCAAAAAACACATTTCTCCATTTACATGAAGGTAGGGTTACTATAACCCAGGCAGCACAGAGTTCCCCCCTAAATATCAGAGTCTACAGGATTCCCCCTTACAGTGAAAGGGAACGCTTATGTAAAGGGGAACGCTGCAGATCATGATCTAAGGGGGAAGTTTGATGTAAGGGTGACCAGAGACCACCTTATATCAGAGTTCACTGAGTTCCCACATACATCAGGGTCTGCAGCATTGCCGTTGCACTGTAAGGGGGAATCCTGCAGACTCTAATGTAAAGAGGAACGCCAGGAACTCTGATGTGGGGGGCACTCTGGTGACCAGTGACCACCTTCCATAGAGTGCATACACTAAGGTAAGGGGGGGTGGCTAATATAGGGGGAAACCTTTAGAACAGTGCCGCCTTACATTATTGTATTCGCTCCTCCTTTACATCAGTGAGCCACCCTCAGACTGCCCTGGCGGCGTTGACGCTGTCACTGACCTCTAAAAAGAGAAGTAAAAGAGAGACTATGCTCTCTCAAGAATAATGGGATTTTAGTTGGAGATAGTATGTCTGTTACTAAGGTGAGCACACAAACAAAAAATTCTTAAAAAATGTATACATTTATTAAATAGTATCTGTATGTCATCAGCACAGTGAACCATATGTCACTGCCGGATCGATGACTAAAACACTGTGACGGATCTACCACTATATTACCGACCAGATTATTCTTAATGCACAATTTACGGAAAATATCACGATCCAATACCCTCACTTGCCATTCTGGTGGGTTCCATCAGGTTAATAGCCACAGGCGACACCTAAGCGACGGGTGGACACCTGCGCCATGATGCGCCTAAGTTGTCCAATTTTACAGACCAGATGAAATCATAGATGTATGCGGTGTCCTGAAGAAGCATTTTGCGAAACATGTTAGCCCCCTGCATATCCAAGCATCTCATTTCATGCATCAACCCATGGTCTAAATATGTATTATGACTGTGTGATTTTTATCTGATGCTATTTAATAAATGTATACCTTTTTAAATAATTTTTTGTTTATTTGCTCACCTTAGTAACAGACATACTATCTCCAACTAAAATCCCATTATTCTTGAGAGAACGTAGTCTCTGTTTTACTTCTCTTTTTATCAATCACCAGGGATTGGGAGATACCTATCGGTTTCTGGAAATTGTCCAACCAACATACATATGTATTCTGTTGTCATTGACCTCCTCTTAGGTGCACCATGCAAGGCTCAGTCAGGTGGCTCCAGCTTGGTGGCTCTGGTTCTATCCTATAGTCTCCTCTACACAGTCCACACATGTCTGACTCCACCCATGACCCCCATCCCAGTGGCGCTCTCACTCTCGACTCCTCTCCAGCCTCCCCCTCAGAGACTGCAGACATGATGCAAGAGATGGTCAGAGACTGCAGACATGATACAGGACATGGTGAGAGACTGTGTGTCACTGTCCCCACTGTCCTTGGCTCCTCTTCTGCTGTAGCAAGTTGACTGGGCACTGCCACGCCATATGCTTTTCATTTTAAAATGGAGACAGGCAGCGGCATTATGTTACTGCGCATGCAAGCGTGTATGATCTTTCCCGAGCCGGCAGGCTTCATTACGGCGCATGCGCATGGTTGGCCCGCAGTCTTCTTTTTTATGAGCGCCGCTGCACATAACGGGCTGCCCGTAAATTAATGAGCGGTTGGCAACACTGATTTGGAGGAAGGCCTTTCTCAGCTAAGCACACCCTCCTGCCTGCATGTGTGAGCTAAATGCAGATGGATTCCATCATGTAAATGCTACATGAATCATCTGTCCTTACTCAAGATGGCTACAGCTAGGAATGCTGGGGGGGGGGGGGGTTCAAAGTGATTTCTCTACAAAATAAAGCATGGAGATATAGATGTACAGTATGGGAGAGCTTGCTTTGAATGTTAAAAATGAATTAAATAGCCTTTTTCAGTTAAGTTCCGCTTTACGGTGCTTTAATAAAAACTGCTGTCTTATCATCTTTTGTTTTATATTCCTGGCCCGGTTTTGCTAATGAACAAAGATTTTCTGACTGGGCCAGACCTGCTCTACATCTGCCAAAAACGTCCCTGTGTTTCTGTTTAGTCTTGTAACGGCGATGTATTCTTATCTTCCTCTTCTGTAAAACAAAGAAATGTTTAATGATGATCCACGGTTAATGTTTATGAAGGTGAAGTGCAAGCGCACAGCATTAATAGAGCTTTTTTACCACTAATGGAATGCAGGAATCTTTCATTCTGCAGCTGTTAACTCTTTCTCCGCCCCGCTGATCCCAATCAGGCTTTCAGCCTGTCATCTCTGAAGGACATGAGTGCTATTACTGCTGGATGAAGTGCCTCATGCTATGGGGAATTCATAGTGACTTTATGGGCCGCTTGCTCTAAAATAATGCTAATTTGCAAATATTGGGCAAAGCAACAGGCTCACTTGTCATACTAATAATCCTGACACTGGCAGAACTTGCCAGTGACAGGATCCTAGGGTTGTTCAAGCCAAACCCTTATGCCACGTACACACAGTCAGAATTTCTGACAAGAAAAGTTCGATGTGAGCTTTTGATCGGAAATTTCCACCGTGTGTAGGCCCCATCTGGCTTTTTCTGTCGGAATTCATGCTGGTTCTCAAATTTTCAAACGGGAAGTTCTTGTCGGAAATTCCGATTGTCTATATGTAATTCCGACGCGGAAAAAAAACATGCATGCTCGGAAACAATTAGACGCATGCACGGAATCATTTGACTTCATTTTTTTCGGCTCGTTGTAGTGTCGTACATCACCGCATTCTTGACGGTCGGAATTTTGTGTGACCATGTGTATGCAACTCAAGTTTGAGCCAAAATTCCATCGGGCGTGATGACGTCAGTCTGCCAGTGATGCCATAACGCTCGACGCTGCGCTTCAACACCAGCCTGCTAGCCTGGACCAAGCCTCGGTCCCAGCACCTCGGCCACCCGGATTTCCTGTAAGTCGAGAGGACCCCTCTCACCAATAGGAGAGCTGCAGGAGAGCTGATACAGCTTCACAGCCACAGACGGACGCCATTGAAGGGCTTTTTAAAGGACAAGTGCCAGATATACATTACCATATTTGTAAGTGGATAAATGCACTTGTTGTCAATTAAAATGTCACTGTTCCTAACCTGGAGGCGCCTTTCTGTTTTTTCTCTGCATATATTGGAGTTTACTCTTGACTTCCCCTGAAGGCTAGCCCTGGATAATGGATTTGTGTTGTTTTATATACAGGTTATTTTCCCATTCTCCCCCTTGTTCCCAGTCCAGGTTACCTATCTCTTGTTTCCCTAAGAATATCATAACAAGGACTGTATTAATGGACGTTTATCCAGCATTAGTGGTTACAGCGCCACTATCCACCTTTTTTCTGTCTAAACAATGTGTTCAGGTTTCAGGTGGACTGAAACTTGGACACATGATTCAAAAACCCAGACTGTCCCGGACAGGTGGCAACCCTACAGAATCACCTTGGAGGACACAGAAGTGAATGAGGTGGTGCTGACCTGATTGGCCGTGCCCCCCCCCCCTCAAGAAAATTGAGCACCAACCGCCATTGCCTTGCATGGGTTTTCATCGTGACAACAGAAAATATAATTTTTTCAGCCTCCTGATTATCTGGACTCCGTAGCCCCTGAGCCTGTCTCTGCACAGACACACCACATTATCTCATTCAACCTTGTGACCAACAAACTGCCTAACTTGGGGCTGCACAGGCTCCTGCTGAAATACTCACAGTCAGATCACTTCTCCTTATGGCCAGAAAAAACACTCTCCCAGTGTCTGTTCACACATGTTGCTTGTGTTACTTGCCTCCAAGAAAGGAGCCCTGAACCATGGAATGCCCCTATACTACAAAGACTCTGCACACCTGCACAATCAGGATGATGGTTTCCAGTTGAGCTTGACTCAGATTTTAGTTGGGGCACTCTGATGGGGGTATTTGATGTAAAGGGTGGGGGATACTGATGTAAAGGGCCAATTTGATGAGGGCAACTGATGTAAGGGGGCACACTGATTAGGGCAACTCATGTAAGGAGGCACACTGATGAGGATAACTGATGTAAGGGGGTACTTTGATGGGGACAGCTGATGTATAGAGGCACCCTGAGGGGAACAATTGATGTAAGGGGCACACAGATAAGAACAACCCAGGTAATGGGGGACTCTGACGTGGACAGTTGATGTTAGGAGGCACTTTGATGGGGACAACTGATGTAAGGGAGCACTTTGATGAGAACAACCCATGTTTCTGAGAGTGCATCCATTGATTCATGAGCCACTGATGGGGACAATTGATGTAAGTGGGCACGCTGATGGGGGCATTTGATGCAAGATGGGACTCTGATGAGGGCAACTGATATAAGCAGGTACTCTGGTGGGGGCAATTAATGTAATGGGGCACACTGATTAGGGCAATTGATGTAAGGCGGCACTCTGATGAGGACAACTAATTTAAGAGGGCACTTTGATGGGAAAAGCTGATGTATGGAGACACCCTGAGGGGCACAACTGATGTAAGGGGCACACAGATAGGAACAACCTGAGTAATGGGGGATTCTGATGGGGACCCTGATGTAAAAGGGTACTCTGATGGGGACAATTGATGTAAGGAAACACTCTGGTGGTGCAGTTGATGTAAGGAAGCACTCTAATGGGGCAGTTGGTGTAAGGAGGTACTCTGATGGGGACAGAGGATGTAAGGAGGCACTCTGATGGGGACAGTTCAAGTAAAGAGGCATTCTGATGAGGACAAATTATGTAAGGGAGTACTTTGATGGGGACAATTGATGTATGGAGACACTCTCAGGGGGGCAATTGATGTAAGGGAGCACACAGATAAGTACAACCCAGGTAAGAGGGGATGCTGATGGGGACCATGATATAACGGGTTACTCTGATGGGGACCCTGATGTAAAAGGGGACTCTGATGGGCACATATAGGAATAAAACAGGGCACAGTTTATGTTTATTCATCCAAATCTAATGACAGCTGAATACATACTACTATTCCCTGTTCACTCCTGCACCACATCTTTACTACCTGTCATACGTTACTTCCAGGTCATGACCCATGGTATAGATGTGCGCCAAGTGAACAGGGAATATTGGCTCCCAGCATCTGTGACAGACTGTCAATACCTCAAAAACAGTGTTGACATTATGCCCCCTGCCTTTTTTTTTTTTTTACTGCATTCTCAGAACAGATAGGCTTTATCCGACCCTAATATACCCAGAGGTACTGGGTGTTCCTCTTGACATCTTCCAGCATCAGATTGGGATGGCATGGTAGTAAATGGAATGAAGAAAATCCCCTAAGGGTGGCTTTAGACGTCAGGCAGATAGATAAGCGCCAATGCCTGGCTGTACAGAAAGACTTAACAGGTAGACAGTGCAGTCGTTTTAACTCCATTAAGTTTCTGATCCTCCTTGACTTCCTCTTCAGATGGGTTTCACGTGCATTATCTCTCTCTCTGCCCTCATTTTTGCAGATAAATTGATTGATAAATCATTAACAGCTCGCTCTATTAAGACCACATCGTTCTTACTTTTTGAAGATAATTACAGGAGGAGATGGTTCTGGCAGTTACAAGGCCTGAATTATTCAAAAAAGAAATTCAAGTCTTTCTCCCAGTCACGGTGTATAATAATTTGTATTTAATAAGTATGTAACACTTCTAAATGAAGTGCCTCATGACTGCCTGATGAAATGTGTAATCAAACTGTAAATTGTGTTTCGCTGTTTATGTCCTTGTCCACTGTTGCGGGGCTGAGATCTTGGCTTTGCTACTGATAGTCAGCCCCAAATACCTAGCAGTTTGTACGCTACAGCCACTGTGAGGGCTACTAAAGGGTAAGTTCACCCAAAATTCATATTTATAGGCAGATTCAGAGAGACTTACGGCGGCGTATCAGTAGATACGCCGTCGTAAGCCCGAATGTGCGCCGTCGTATCTTTAAGCGTATTCTGGAAACCAGATACGCCTGAATTTGGCCAAGATACGACCGACGTAAGTCTCCTACGCCGTCGTATCTTGGGTGCATATTTACGCTGGCCGCAAAGGGCGCTTCTGTAATTTTTTGCATCAAATATGTAAATGAGCTAGATACGCCGATTCACGAACGTACTTGCGCCCGTCGCTGTAATCTACGTCGTTTACGTAAGGCGGTTTTCCGGCGTAAAGTTAAACCACCAAAAAGCTGGTCTAAGTCGTTAAGGGTATGGATGTCGGAAGTGCCGTCGGATTTTACGTCGTTTACGTAAGTCGTACGTGAATGGGGCTGGGCGTAAGTGAGGTTTCACGTCGTATGCATTGTGACGTCGTATCGTAGGGAGTATTTGCGACGTGATTCTGAGCATGCGCGCACATGCACCGTTCGTTTGGCCATGCATTCACATGGGGTCACGATTCATTTGAATACAACACGCCCACTGCCTTGCTACTTTGAATTACGCGGGCTTACGCCAGCCCATTTACGTTACGCCGGCGTACATATGGGAGCAAGTGCTTTGTGAATACAGTACTTGCCTCTCAATGTTACGTTGGAGTAGCGCATATGAGATGCGCTACGCCTAACTAAAGATGCGCCCGTCTCTCTGAATCTGGCTATTAATGTTTTGTATTCTTGAAAACTTAAACTACCTGACAGTTTATATCTCTCAGGGACCTTTTAGGTGAGATTCCTGGGTCTACATACCTGCTTTGTTTATTATGAGGGGCTCCCAAATACCCTGCCGGAAAATACAAGGTAGGTGGAAACACCCAAAACTCCCAGGTTGACAGGAGCTAATATGCATGTTAGCATCAAGCAAGCTTGTATGTTTATGCATATGAAGTAGGGTTGCCACCTTTTCTTCAAGTCAAACCCGAACACGGCATTTTTTTTTTATAGTATAAACTATACATGTATTTTGCTATTAATTACCATTTCTAATCATATGAAGTTAATAACAACAGTCCCCCTTTACATCAGAGTCCACAGAGTTCCCCTTTTACATCTGAATTCACAGAGTACCCCTTTTACATCTGAACTCGCAGAGTTCCCTTTCACTGTAAGGGGGGACTCTGCAGACTCTGATGTGGAGAAGAGAGAAGGGACTTTAGTCACAGACAGGGATGGATGGTAAGCTGCACTCACCACTTGGCAGTCAGCATCTCTCATCCAGATGTATCTGAGGCTGCTGGACTTCAAATTTCCAGCCTCAACTTTCCTTTTCTGAGGCACAACACCGGGGAGTGTGGGCTACACAGAGGAGTAGGGGGAATAAGTGCAGATCAAGCCCTCTCTCGGGCAGTGTGAAAAAGTGTAACAGACCAGTGGCATAGCGTGGGGGGCCATGGCACCGGGCGCAACATTGGGGGAGGGGCGAAACTCCGCACCAGTCTGTGTCACCTTTCTCAATTCTGTGAAATTCCATTAACTGTGTCCCTGGCCGCCATGTTGCGGCAGCTGGCGCCCTGTGATTGGGTGAATGTGGTCATGTGCTGTGGCGGGGGCTGGCCAGTCCTTGAACGCGGGTGGCGCATGCACGAAGGCTGCTCCTGGAGTCCTGCCTGCACTTCTGTAAGCCACCGCCATATCCTGGAGTCCCGCCTGTGCTTCTGTAAGCTGCCGCCATCTTCTCCTCCACCCTTCCTCCTGACCGCACCGGATCTGGAAGTGCAGTGGGACTTCATCTGGGACTGGGAATCATTCCCAGGCTGTCGGACTCGGCAGTGTGGCATACAGCGATCAATCGAAGAACAAAAAAAAGGAGGTGAGTGAGCCTGTGAGGGATGCAGGGAGCCATTTCAGATTGGAGCAGCCGCTGGTCAGCAGCACTGCAGTTGGGGAGAGTCACGCCACTGTGCCGCCAATGAAGTGTAGTATGGTGGTCAGTGTAGTGTAGTATGGTGGTCAGTGTAGTGTAGTATGGTGGTCAGTGTAGTGTAGTATGGTGGTCAGTGCAGTGTAGTGTTGGAGTTGGACCCAGCGAGGCTTACGCCTGATGAGTCGAACGGGCTTGTTGGTGTATCAAACCCAGGGAGAAGTAAGCAAGCACAGCTTCCAATGGAACCAGGTAGAGGTATATCACAGTATTGACATCAATGAGTATACGCCATCGATAAGGCAACTGTACTTCATATATAAATCCACTGCCTAGATGCCATCTTCTTCGTCAAATTTGTGTGAGCACCGTTAAAGTCTATGGGACATGAACATGAAAAATCAAAAGTGCTAATTTTAAAGGCTTATATGCAAGTTATTGTCATAAAAAGTGTTTGGGACCCGAGTACTGCCCCAGGGGACATGTATCAATGCAAAAAAAAACATTTTAAAAACTACTGTATGGAGCAGTAATTTTAATAATGCTTAAAGTTAAACAATAAAAATGAAATATTCCTTTAAATATCGTGCCTGGGGGGTCCCATTAGTCTGCCCGTAAAGTGGGGCATCTGTGTGATGTGTTTTACAGACGTTTTTAAATGTTGTTTACTATCTGTCAAGTTAAATTGTTCAGGGGAGGTTGCCGCAGCAAAATTAAATTTCTAAAGGAACAAATGTCATTTAAACATGCTCGTGGCTATAATGTATTGTCCGCTCCTGGTTAGATAGATAAAAATCAAGGAAAAAAAACAGAGTGGGTCTCCCCCCCCCCCGTCCATACCAGGCCCTTTGGGTCTGGTAAGGATATTAAGGGGAACTCCACGCCAAAACTAAAAAAAAAAAAACAGCATGGGGCCCCCCCCCAAAATTAATACCAGCCCATTATCCGAGCATGCAGTCTGAAGGACAGGGTAGGGAATCACCCCCTTCCCCTCCTGAACCATACCAGGCCTCCTGAACCATATATGCCCTCAACATGGGGAGGCCCCCCCCCCAAAGCACCTTGTCCCCATGTTGATGGGGACAAGGGCCTCATCCCCACAACCCTTGATCGGTGGTTGTTGGGGTCTGTGGGTGGGGGGAACCCCCCATGTAAATCGATATCGGTACATTGTACCCCTACCCATTTACCAAAAAAAGGGTCAAAAAGTAAAAAAACACAAAAGACAGTTTTTGACAATTCCTTTATTTAAAAAAAAAAGTGTCTTGAGATGTCCATCCATCTTCAATCACAGCGTCCACTTACCCAAATTATAGAAAAAAAAATCCCGCCAAAGGCGGGGCCACCCACTGACGTAACCGGTTGACCCCGCTCCCCTCTGACAGCATATGATGTCAGAAGGGGTGTGGTCAGCCGGTTATGTCACTGGGTGGCCCCACCCTTGCCTATATAACAGCTGTCACAGCCTAGAGACAGCAATTGGTGGAACACCTGCCATCGAGGCGGGGCTTTTTTTTTTTTGCTATTTTTCAGGCCCATCGGCACAGTGATTGAAGATGGATGGACATTGCGGGACACTTTTTTTTAAATAAAGGAATTGTCAAAAACTGTCCTTTGTGTTTTTAGCACTTTTTTTTACCTATTCACATAGGGGGGGGGGGCAGTATCTGGGGACCCCCTTGTTAAAGGGGGCTTCCAGATTCCAATAAACCCCCCGCCCGCAGACCCCCACAACCACCGGGCAAGGTTTGTGGGGATGAGGCCCTTGTCCCCATTAACACGGGGACAAGGTGCTTTGGGGGGGACCAGGGCATGTGGCCTGGTATGGTTCAGGGGGGGGGGCGCTCACTTGTCCCCCCTATCCTTACCTGCCACGTTGCATACTCGGATAAGGGTCTGGTATGGATTTTTTTTTACATTTTGGCACAGGATTTTCCTTAAAATCCATACCAGACCTAAATTTGCTTTGAACGCCCCATATGTTCGGTTCGTTTGCTAGCAAACAAACACCCAATGTTTCAGTCAAACATCAGGCTCATCTCTAATCATGGATGTGCAGCTGACAAACCTGCAGCAACTGCGTGATGTTATGTCAATATGGACGAAAATCTCTGAGGAATGTTTTCAACACTTGAATCAGTTCAATTTTCCCCCGAAGAATTAAAGGGTAAGTTCACCTTTACAGAAAAATCTGTAAGGTGAACTTACACAGGACCCCCATCTGGCCCCCCCCCCCAGTCCACCTGATCTGAATGGTGGTAAACGCCCGTTCTAAAATGGGGTATAGCCACCTCACAGCTCTGGGGCTTAGGAATCCGCGGAGCTTGATCTCCTAAACGTACCCCGTCAGGAGGTATGTTTAGGAGCATTCTAATTGGTCAGCGCTGTCACATGGGTGGCGCGGACCAATCAGAAGCCGCGTAGCCCGTCCTCTCAGCAGGGAGGAAGGCGACGAGAAAGCTGAGAGGATTTCTAAGCCCTGGAGCCGTGAGATGGCTATACCGTTGCACAGAACGGTGATTACCGCCATTCAGGTCAGCGGGACTGGGGAGGGGGGGCGAGGTGGGGGTCCTGTGTAAGTTCACCTTCCAAATTTTTCTGTAAAGGTGAACTCTTACAC
Organism: Rana temporaria; assembly: GCF_905171775.1. Classification (NCBI taxonomy): domain Eukaryota; kingdom Metazoa; phylum Chordata; class Amphibia; order Anura; family Ranidae; genus Rana; species Rana temporaria. The sequence continues at coordinate 119,972,494 of NC_053497.1, forward strand.
TTTAAGGCAGTTCTGAAGGTAAAAGGAGGTCCAACACGGTACTAGCAAGGTGTACCTAATAAATTGTCCGGTGAGTGTATTTGCAGCTGTGGTGCAGGGAATGCCTCAGCCACTTATGATTGGCAGTCCGCAGTGACAACTTCCAGGTGGGATAGCTCAGGCGGGTTCAGACTAGTATACAAAAACACCTGAGCTCATCCCTTATTATCTCAATATAGGAAAAGTCACTGGACCAGAGCTCAATAATTGCTTTTTAATGATAATGGCGTGTAAGGTTACTGAAAGGACCACTTTAAGGCCAGCCACAGTACAATAATTTTGTTGTGTACACACAGGAATTCTGCGCTTGTACAGATAACCTACAGCATCCAGCTGAATGTCAAATTGTGGGCACAGTAAAGTGAAGAATCATAAAAGAAGAGTAAGTAACTGTACCTGAGAAATGGACAGATACTTATGTGCAATGCAGTGTATTTATTAATCAAAATGATACACGCCTTGTAGTCATGTGATGCAAATGTACCATCACTTGATTAGCTAGTTCATCTCATGACTATAAAGATCCTGCAGAACAAAAAATAAAGGGGCATAATGAAGCAAGTTACGCAGGGAAAATGCTGGAATTTTTAGAGTAACACATGGAATGGGGGCAACGGTGCAGGTGTTTGTGGTGAAGATGATTGATACCCACTCTGACTATCTCCTTCCCGCGCCCCTCTCCCAGCCGCAGTCATGTGATGAAAACGGACAGATGGCTACAATTTCATACTGTGTATCAGAATGTTAATACACGTAGGTAGCAATTAATGATGGAGCGCTCTCGGCTAAGGTGTGAAATTGTTTATTTATGTATAGGAGGCTCTGAAGTACTGTCTCAGCTGTTCTTGCTTACTTCCCGACCCCGAGGACCCCCACCAATATGCTATAAATCATTCTCCTCTTGATTACAGAATTGGTGGGATTAACCATTTGGGGCCTGGAGGTAACTTTTGCCAGCTACTTTTAAGAATTTGTTTTGGTTTGGGTTTCAACTTAGCTGTACTTCCACAATGCTTTTGGTGGTGAATTAGGCAAGGCAATATTGACTGTAAAGCATTAACATACTAGGCCAAGAGCAAAAAAAGAGGGTTTTAGAGGAGCAATGAGCTTTTGTTCTTCTCTGCAGGTAAGGGCCCTTTCAGACGTGCGGACTGTATGTCCGCATTTTCATCCATCTGTTGCGGATGAAAACGGGACATACATTGGTCCCTATGTGGTCATCCGCTGACACCCGTAATCGTCCGCCTCCGCAAAGATCCGATTTTTCGAACAGAAGAAAATACTATTTTCTTCCGTCTGGCGGATCGGATCCGATGAACACGGACATATGGTCCGTGTTCATCCGATCCCCCATAGGGGAGAGCGGAGGAAAGACAGGGCGGTCCCTGCACGGCTCAGTAGGGATTTTACTGAGGATCCCCACTGAGCTTTGCGGACACACGGAGCGGATCATTACTGATCCGCCCGTGTGAAAGGGCCCTTAGATTATAATCACATCAGGATCTTTATTGTAATTTTTCTAAGTGGTTTAAAATGTCAGTCCACCTAAAAATGATATTTGAATCATAGGTGGAGTCTGGTGGGCTGCTTACGTCTTGGGCATAGCCCTCAACTGTCCCTTATTTGGAGAGACTGTCCCTCTATTGAGACTAGATCCGTCGGTTTTCCCTTTTTTTGGTCCGATATGTACATCTCTATACAAAATGTACTGTTTTACTAAAGTTTTACAATATTCTACTATTTTGAAAAGCCAAGATAAAGTAAAAATAAATATCAAACACTTGTGTAGTTTAGCCAATAATTTTCTGCATATTAGATCTTTGTGGTCCATGCTCCCTCACTAGGAGTGATATTCTGCCAGTGAGAAAGTGACGTTGTAGGAGGTCCATGTTACAGCAGTAATTCTGCCTCTGGCAACACCTCGCATCAGGGTGTAGATGTCATTTTACCTATTGGAAGCCGTTCTCTCCCAGGCCGAAACAGTGCAGAATCTTTATTACTTGCATGGGAGCAGTCACTGAGCAAAATCTTGCTGATCTGGTAATGGCCAGCAAGGGAGTAATACAATCAGAGAAGATGAATGGATCCAATAGGTAGCAAATTCCAGCGCTACTGTAATAGATTTAACTAAATTTAAGATCAAATGTGTGCCATCCCCACAGCACAGAACACAAAATTGTCCAACAAGTGCATAAAGATGAGATGTCTCAGCCATATTTCCTATCCACCTATCCAAGTTATCCTCTTGCACCTGCCATTATCAAGAATTTTAGCAGGAACTCCCATTAAAGCAGAAGTTAATGCCTAATGCCTCGTACATACGACCAGTTTTCCCATTGGGAAAACTGCCATGACAGCTTTCCCATTGGGAAAACTGCCATGACAGCTTTTGGCCGGGAAAACTGGCCGTGTGTATGCTCCATGGCAGTTTTCCTGACATGAAAACCGCCAGCAATCCGGATGGGAAAAATGACAACATGTTTCCATTTTTCCTGCCGGGATTCCCGCAGTTTTTAACCCGGCAGTTTTCCTATGGGAAAAGCCTGCGGGGGAGCATACACACGGCCGGGATTCCCGACCAAAGCTCTCATGGCAGTTTTCCTGGCCTGGCCCGGCCTTGTGTAGGGGGAAAGACTGACCGAGCAGGTTCTCGGCTTTCCCAGTGGTAAAAAAATCAACCGGGAAACCCGTTACGTGTGTACGAGGCTTTAGGGACCAGCAGTGTTCCATAGGGAGCACAACTTTGCCACAGCACACCTGTTCCTACTCCACCATCTTCATGGGGGGGTTCCTTCTGTCACCTGGGGTGTGGCTGCAAAAACCATGAGCCAGCCCCTCCTCGTGACACAGTGGAAGCATGCGCTACAGAGTATCCCAGGTGGCTGCAAGCACTGTAGATGTACTTCTAGTCCTGCAAGAAATAAGGTGTAGGGAGGGGTCCCCAAGAAAGCCCCCCCCCCATCCAAAACAAATAAGGATATCCAATTCTATTAGAGTGGGGGATCAGAATATGAAGGATATAAAATGATGGAGAGGTGAAGCTCCACTTTAAGTTACATTTAATACAATATGGTGCTTGGTGCTATGGTGACCTTAAGACCTTGTGAATGATGCCCCCTCTAGTCTTGCCAGTGAGACCTTTCCACTTTGGATGCAGCTTATATACAGACGCATGCACCCAGAAGTCACCATCACCTTCCACCACCAAAAAGTATCCAACCCCCTCAAGTGAATACATCAAGACAAGGCACTGAGGAGTGGTAATCACAGGACTGCTCGGATGATGTTCAAGCCTTCAGCAGCCTTGTATATACAATCTAACAAAGACCCTTGCTACAAAGCACAATAGCTTTCAATGCAGGGCTTCTTCTACCTTGACAGGTCTTAAGTGTTCTTTAGAGCTTGATGCTATTTTTGACCGCATTGCATGCTCGTGTGACTTCTGTTATTCTGAACGTTTCCATTTTTAATTTCCTCCTTTTTTCCAGCTCACGCTTCCAACATGAAAATTACCTCTTCTTTTCCACTTGGATTGTAATTAGACTCTCTGATTGGTCTTGACGACAATTAGCACCAGAGAAAATAGATGTGGGGGGAGACACCAGCATAATTATTAATCCATAGCTGTGTGCATAAAAAAAAAAGTTGCTTGTAAAGTGATTCAAGCAGAAAATGCAAAAATCGTCCCTCAAATTTCCTCTATTATTTGTCATTTTTGAATGAGACGGAAGGAGAGGTACCTGAAAGCGATCGTTCATTTAGAAACCAGTTTCCGTATTAGGTGGAAGAGTTAAATTCTATTTAGACACTGATGAATTGAATAGTAAATAAAGAGGGAGAAGGTTTGCGTTTGGAGAAGTGATCTGGTTGGTATCTACCATAAACTCTAGAGAAACATATAAAACATCTATTACTTTATATCTATTTTATTTGAAAACTCATCTGGTCCTAGGACTTGAACATTTTCTGAAGTGCTACCCCCTTAGGGGCTGCTGGTAATAGCTGATTCTTCCCAATTTTTTTAGGGCATGGGATACATCAAAAGGCTGCACAATAGCAGGGGGACACTACACCCCAAGCTCCCATACATGAATTCGGTTGAGGACGCATGGGAATGGCCAGTACTCTGGGACCCTATGAAAGCCGTCTCAGTCCATAGCTACCTCTGGCACTTACATCCCAAAGCACACAGTTACCAGGGATCACAATTCAGGGTCAGTACTCACCCCAGGACAGATGCACACCTTCCAGCTTACTGTGGACACTTCCCATAGAGGGAGACAATCCTTCTCCAGACCAGATCCCATAGGGGGAAAGTCCCACAGCCAGCTCCTCAAAAAGATTGCTTCAGGTCCCAGCTCTGCCACAGCTGAGACCTCAGAACAGAGAACAGCTACTCAGTCCACAGGCTGCCTCAGAGGGGCAGCAGTAGGGTGACCACGTGTCCCGGATTGCCTGGGACAGTCCCGCATTTTGCAGGTCTGTCCCGGGCACATTCATTCCAGGACAATACAGTGTCCCGGAATGAAACAGACACCCCCAGGGCCAATCTGATGCCCCCAAAAAAGGCTGCCACATCACCGCTTTACTCACTGACAGTACTTGTCCTGGCTGGGAATGCCTGGAGGAGCACAATCCCGCCCTCTGCTTGTGATTGGCGAAATCATGAAACCCGTCTCTTGTGTCCAATCACTGTGCTGTGATTTGTTACAGCACAAGCTGATTTTGAGGATGGGAGGGTGTCCCTGAATGGTAGTTTGGAAATGTGGTCACCCTAGGCAGCAGCTCCAGAAGTTTTGGAACTCTCATTGACAGGGAAATAACCCCCCTCTCCAGAGCTCCAAATTATTTATCACCTCCCCAGACACTTTCTGGACACTCTCCTCCATGGATAAAACAATATGCACATTAGTGCAAGGAAGCCCTTCTGGGACTTTAAAGGCAGAACCATAAAAAAAGGATCTAAAAGAGTAGTACCAATTTTATTAGACATATACAGTAAAAAAACACACTGAGTCAATAGACATACAAAATTGCACAAAACAGAAAAACAGTTTTATTCAATGATAACAGAACCCAAATACATAAAGATGCACCCATAGGACTGCCAACAGAGACGTTTGGCCAGCCTGGGTGAAATTCTTAAATATATCCCAACATATTACGGAAGATGACTTTCTTCTTCAGGGAAAAAAATGGGTATGAGCGTTTCCAGAATGTAATATCACGCAATTAGTATCAGATTACAGAAAATAAACCTATCATATGCGCACATGTGGATAAAAGTTGTGCACAAAAAAGGGTAAATGTCAACTTACAATTGATGAATAAATATGCATAAGCAGACATCAATCCTATCAGATGAGTTCTGGTACATGTCACTCTCCAATCAGTGGGCAAGAGGACACACTGCTGATCTACCATGCGTGCACAAAGACCCCTCAACATCAAGGATACACCAGTGGGTAGGGGTGTGTGATTTGTAAATTAAGGTGCTAGGCATAAGATTGTTGTAAAGCAGACTATGAAAGAGTACTAATAATGAATTAAAAAAAGTAGTAAATATGATATAAAAGATAGATTGGTCCAAGGATTGATGAATAAAAAGTCCAGTTAAGACACCGGATACACAGGCGTGCGTGACTTACCACAGTAAGGCCAGATTCATCAAGACAGAGGCATCAACCATGTGGTATATATATATATATATATATATATATATATATATATATATATATACATACATACATACACACACACACACACCTACCCCATCCTGATTGGGGAACGAAGTCCTCCAGACAATAAGTGCTGGGCAATCAACGCCATGCAGGGTGCCAAACCGTCCATGGCGGCCGTAGGCATGGGGTGGAGGGTTCCTCCAAACTCTAGAGAAACATATAAAACATCTATTACTTTATATCTATTTTCTTTTAAAAGAAAATAAATGGGAGCGGCAAATGCGCCCAGCGTAAATATGCGACCACGATACGACAGCGTAGGCAAGTTACGTCGGTCGTAGGAAGCCTATTTTTAGACGTATCTCAGATTGTGGGCACGGCGCATAGTTAGACTTACGCGGCGTATCTTCGAGATACGTTGGCATAAGTGCTTTGTGAATCCGGGCCATAAGAGCTAAATGGAGTATGAAGTGCTAACGCCAACATCCCAAATACTTAGAACAAACATTATGCACATCAGTGCAAGAAAACCCCTCTAGGACTAAAAAAGCACACTGGGTCCTCCATGGATTGGCTAGGGTGTGGTAAATATTCAGGCTAGACATTTGACTGGGAAGCAGTCACACTCCCAGCCTGTGAAAACCCTAAGAGCCGGTTCACACTGGGGCGACCTGGGATCCGACTTGAAGTTGCTCCAAGTCGTCCAAAGTCGTGTAGTTGAGAAAATTAATGGAAGAGAATGGAGCTGTCTTAATACACACTACTGAAGTCGCTCCAACTTCAGAAAAGGTTCCTGTACTACTTCAATCCGACTTGTAGGCAACTTGTACCCATTGATTTCAATGGAAGTCACCTCAGAAGTCTGATCACTGTCTTAACTAAAGCAACAATACAGGAAGATAACATACATTTCCCAGGCAAACCCCTCCCTCCCACAGAGCTGATTGTTGTTTGATTGGCCACTGGAAAGCCTCCTGTCCTGGAGGCGACTTGAAGTTGCCTTGTACTGTCCTGGAGACAACTTGAAGTTGCCTTGTAAGTTGTCTGATGATTCATACTCAAGTCGTGTCCAAGTTGCCTCCCAAAGTCGTGCTGGAAGTAGTGTTGCCCCTGTGTGAACCGGCTCTAAATAGACCAGAACAAACAATCATTGCTCCCTTGACTTCAGGAACCAAAAACTAAATTTGAGAGTGCTACATTGCATTGATAGGTTGTCCATCGACTGAAGAATGAAAGTGGGATTGCAATGAATGGGTGTGGCTGCTTTGGAAGCTAATGGCTGAAAGGGGTAGGTACTTGGGTACATAGTTAGATGAAAAAAGTCACAAGTCCGTCTAGTTCAACCAATAATAAAAAACAAACAAAAAAAATCATACAATCCCATATACACAATCCTATACCCACAGTTTATCCAGAGGAAGGCAAAAAAAACACAGCAAAGCATGACCCAATTTGCTACAGCAGGGGAAAAAAATCCTTCCTGATCCCCGAGAGGCAATCGAATTTTCCCTGGATCAACTTTACCTATAAATGTTAGTATCCAGTTGTATTATGTACATTTAGGAAGGAATCCAGACTTTTTTAAAGCAATCTACTGAGCTGGACAGAACCAGCTCTTGAGGGAGTCTATTCCACATTTTCACAGCTCTTAGGCTACTTTCACACTTGGGCGCGTTGCAGGCAGTATAGCACTAAAAATAGTGCCTGCAAAGCGCCCTGAAAGAGCGTCTCCTTTCGCTCCAGTGGGCTATCACACTGGAGCGGTGCGCTGGCAGGACGGTCAAAAAAGCTCTGCCAGCCGCATCTTTGAGGCGCTGTATCAGCGGTGAATTCACCACTCCTAAAATGCCCATGCCCATTACAATCAATGGGCAGCGCCTCCAAACTGCCAGCAAAGCGCCACTGCAGCGGCGCTTTTCTGGTGGTTTTAACCCTTTTTCGGCTGCTATCGGGGGCCACTAGCGGCCGAACAGTGCAGCAAAAAAATTAAGAATGCCCCCTTGTCCTCTTTGATGACCTTAAAGTGAATAACTCAACACAACTATATGGACCTCTTATGTATCTGTACATGTTGATCATATCCCCCCTTAATCTCCTCTTCTCAAGAGAGAATAAATTTTTTTCCTCTAATCTTCCCTCATAGCTGAGCTCCTCCATGCCTCTTATCAGTTTGCCCTTCTCTACACTTCCTCCTGTTCCAAGATATTCTTTTTGTGAACTGGTGCCCAAAACTTTACTGCATATTCCAGATGAGGTCTTACTAATGATTTGTACAGGGGCAAAATTATATCTCTCTCTTTCTTGTAGTCCGTACATCTCTTAATACAAGAAAGGACTTTGCTCGCTTTGGAAACCGCAGCTTGGCATTGCATGTCATTATTGAGCTTATGATCTACTAAAACCCCCAGATCCTTCTCCACTATGGATTCCCCCAGTTGTACTCCCCCTAGTATGTATGATGCATGCATGCATATTCTTAGCCCCCAAGTGCATAACTTTAGTTATCAACATTAAAGCGGGAGTTCACCCATTTGTAAAAAAAAAAAATTTCTCCCCTTAGCTTCCTGCTCGTTCGGTCTAGGGGAATCGGCTATTTGTATTAAAATATGAGCAGTACTTACCCGTTTTCGAGCTGCATCTTCTTCCGTCGCTTCCGGGTATGGGTCTTCGGGAGCGGGCGTTCCTTCTTGAGTGACAGCCTTCCGAGAGGCTTCCGACGGTCGCATCCGTCGCGTCACTCGTAGCCGAAAGAAGCCGAACGTCGGTGCGGCTCTATACTGCGCCTGCGCACCGACGTTCGGCTTCTTTCGGAAAATCGTGACGCGATGGATGCGACCGTCGGAAGCCTCTCGGAAGACTGTCAATCAAGAAGGAACGCCCATTGCCGAAGCCCATACCCGGAAGCGACGGAGAGGATGCATCTCGTAAACGGGTAAGTACTGCACATATTTTAAAATAAATAGCCGATTCCCCTAGTAAAAACGAGCAGGAATCTAAGGGGGAAAAGTGCCCTCTAAGGGTGAACCCCCGCTTTAAACCTCATCTGCCACATAGTCGCCCAATTAGACAGTGCATTGGGGTTGGCTTGTAAACTGGAGACATCCTGCAAGGACGTTATTCCACTGCATAGCTTGGTGTCTTGTGCAAACACAGGAACTGTACTTTTATTCCCAGATCCAATATAATTTATAAACATATTAAAAAGTAAGGGTCACAGCACTGAACCTTGGGGTACACCACTGATAACCTTCGACCATTCACAGTAAGAATCATTAACCACTACTCTCTGAATTCTGTCTTTTAGCCAGTTTTCTATCAATTTACAAATTGATCTTTCCAAGCCTGTAGACTTTACCTAACACATTAGCCGCGTGTGGGGAACTGTGTCAAACGCTTTTGCAAAATCCAAGTATACCACGTCCACCGCAACTCCTCTGACCAAGGTTTTACTTACCTCTTCATAAAAAGAAATCAAATTTGTTTGACAACTTCTGCCTTTCATGAATTCATGCTGTCTGATACTTAAAATACTTTTTTCCAGCAAGAACTCATCTATGTGGTCTTTTATTAGACTCTCCAGTATCGTCCCAACTATAGAAGTTATATATTGAGTAGGTGTCAGAAGAGTATGGAGCTTCACTAGTATCCAGAGAACAGGCAGGATTCAAAATGTTGGGGTGAACGCTGCGTGTCTAAGGAATACATAATTAAACATTTTCTCCAAGTTCTTAAGGGACACAGTAGTATATTGAAAACAAGTTGAGCCTGGTGGGCTGAAAAAGCCCCAGGCTTGGATATTCCAGCAGTGAGTTTTCCCTGCTTAATTTCCTAAACTGTTTCTGTCCACCAGGGAGTATTTGGTGTGTCCCAAATCTACCTGTAAAAGCTGGCCATACACTATAACATAGTTTATACTTGTGATGGGGTGGGCCTAAATATAGGCAGTTGAGCCACGTATTTACCACCTCCCTTGAAGCGGACCTTTCAGCTTCCCATTTATTAAATCTTCTGCCCTTGTTGTTTTAACTTTGGATATTAAAAAAAAAAAAACATTTCTGCCAGTAAATACCTTATACAGCCCACTTCCTGTTTCTTGTCTGGTCATTAGCCAGGAATGACATCTAGGCTTATAACCTCATGCACAGCTCTCTCTCTCTCTCTCACTCTTATGAGAGTTTGCCAAGACTGGAGGTGTGCCTCTGTGTGTCTGTGTAAATCCTGGAAGTGAACAGGCAGCAGCTTCAGCTGCCCACAGTTAAAATGGCTGCAGCCAGACGTAGTGGAGGGAGATTTATGCATCATATTTAGCAAGTACAGAATCACAGTATATATAAATTAATATGCAAAGTGGCTGGAGGGAAGCTTCAGAATGTTATTATTATAAATTATATGAGCAGACTGCAGTTCCTCTTTAAGCTGCAAAGGCAGTCAGACTTGTACACATGCTTTACCCTGCAGCACAGTAAAAAAAAATATTCCCCTGTTGTGCAGCATCATCGAACGCCACACATTCAAGCAACTCTAAAAGATTTATTTTGTTCATGAGCTGAATGAAAGAAATCAAACCCATTCTTCCATCTATACAAACAGTGTGGACGGACAATTTCCCCCTGCTAGGTTATTGTATTCTAACACCTGTTAGAATATCCAAACAGTTCTTGCAGCTGATTGGCTGCACGTGCTGTTCGGCTGAGAAATGCCCAGCTCCTTCGATAAAAGCCAGTTGACCAAGTTACTTTTGTTGAGCCGGCAGGGCCACCCACTGTTAAAAGTTTTGACTGTTTCTTCTGAATTAGATAACATTCTGACAGTGTATGGCCATCTTTACATTCTCCAAAACATAAAGTCAATTAAAAACCCAGAATTGGAGAGTGGGGAACCTCGAGAACAGCAGTTTGAAGGATATAAGAAACTGCCAGGAGGTTTAACTGACCAACCTCCACCAAAAAAACAGAAATATCAGTTTTAGGCCCCTTTCACATTAGCGGCCAAATCGGGTCCCCCTGTCCATTTTTCAGGTGGAAAAAACACTCGTTGTTCTCTATGGGGCGGAGGATGTCAGCGGATGTCATGTGTCTGCAGTCACCTGCCGGTATCCGATCCAATCTGCTAAAAACAGACGAATAGTGATCCGTTCCCCATCCGTTCAGCAGATCCGATGACAATCGAATGCAAACGGACAGGCAAAGAGAACAGCGAGCTGTGTCTGTGTTCGCTCTGCATAGCGGAGCAGACACGGACGTGTCATGGATCTATTTAGCGGGGATCAGCAGAGAGAGATTCCCCACTGAGCAGGTGGATCCACTTGGACGGATTCCACTCCGTCTGAAAGGGGCCTTAGGTGAACTGACCCTTTAAAACCAATCCTGCCTGAAATCGCCATCTAAGCAAGCATTTAGAGAGAGCAGTATACACAGATAGTGAACTGAATATTCATGCAGGCATTTCTAATCCTACAGCTGACTTTGAAAACGTGTAACACATGAGCCTAAATTCAGAACTGTTAATTTTTCTCATGTAGACGGGAAGTGTTATCTGTATAGGTAAGCAGCGTCAAACCTTGTAAGGTGTGTTGGACTTGTAATACGTATAACGATACATCGAAGGTGGATAAGACCTGCAAAGGCAGCAAAAAAGGTTTAAATTTGATCGCTCACTGTTGGGCAAAAAAGAACAAAAAAGACAAATACCAAAAGAGCCTTGATTTACATTGCTTGTCTTCGGCCTCATGCACTTGCCATAAAGGAAAGCAGGGGGAGAGGACACTAAACCCCTCTATAAGACAGGCACCCTTCAAAGCTGTTTTTGCTCCAAACACATGCACTGCTGGTACAGATGCAGGAGGAGGCTGGGGTGTCAAAAAACAAAAACTGCAGCACAGTCAGGGCCAGTGATAAGGGGGTACCACCTGTCCTCCTGTATGGGGCCCGGGCCAGTAGCGGGGCCCAAGTAGGGTTGCCACTAATATTGTAAGTCATTCTACTTGAATAAGCTCAGCCATTGTAATACCCATAAATCGGTTTTCTGTTAGGGGAGGAGCAGAGAAGCAGGAAGGCAATACCAAAGAAATAATTTTCTTCTAAAATACATAAGCGGTAAAGTCCCAGGATTAAGAAATTTTGGGAATGAGATAACACCCTGGATAAAAAAGTTAACACTAAGATTTTGGAAACAATCCAGATGCCCCACAACAAAGGATTGGAAGGGGGAGGTAGAGAGGATCATGGAAGCGGAGAGATGGGTACACACAGTGAGAGACCAACAGGACAAATTTAAGGATATATGGGCAGGATGGATATACTATTCCTCCGAAATAGGGACAGACAGACCCTAGGGGTTGTTTTTTTTTTTTTTTTTCTTGAGATTTGGGGAAATTGTGTGTATGTGAGGGGTGATTTCCACCACCCCTGGGTGGTGCTCTGGAGGGAGGATTAAGGCTATGTGAAGGGTAAGAAGGTCACTCACCCCATTTTTATTTGTTCTGTGTTTTTTTTATTATTATTATTATCTGGGGGGATAATATGGGGGATATTCACTGGGTATTCACGGAGTATATCTACACTCGCCCAGGACGTGAGCAATTGAAAAAAGAGCAATTTTAAAAATTCACGTAAAGGAAGGAGTGGGTTGGGTTGGTGGGAAGGGGAAAGGCTTAAGAGAATTTTTTACCTGATTAACGTGGAATTTTGTATTTTTTTGTTTTCCTCTCCCTCCTTCCTGGGGGGGGGGGGGGGTGAGAAAACATATAATAAGGCGCTACTAGCCGCCTTTCTTAAATCTAGTGAAAAGGGGAAAACATGAGTATAGATCTAGAGCACTCCAAGGGGAAAGGGGAATGAGTGTTATATGTTAAAATGATTTTATATGGATAAATTATATGGATTGTCTTTGTCTGTTTATTTTATTTATTCTTTTATTGTAAAATGAAATTTGTTATAATAAAGGAAAAACATGGTTATAAAAAAAAAATGGAGAGGTAAAGCAAGGTATTTGAACAAAATTTATGGGCCAGCATTTTTTTTTTAATGATTATGGGAATTCTTCTTTAAGGTTTTCTTTTTTTTAGGCTTCACCTTGGGGTTTAAAGGTAATATTAAGCTGCTGCCATCCTCCACCCAAAATGTAAGGAAATGACCTGTCAAGGAGACTACTAAAGCCCTGTACACATGATCAGTCCATCCGATGAGAACGTTCTCATCGGTTAACTGATGAAGCTGACTGATGGTCTGCACACCATAGGTTAAATAACCGATCGGGTCAGAACGCAGTGACGTAAAACACAACGACGTGCAGAAAAAAACGAAGTTCAATGCTTCCAAGCATGCGTCGACTTTATTCTGAGCATGCGTGGATTTTTAACCGATGCTTTTGCATACTAACCGTCAGTTTTGACCTATCGGTCAGGCGTCCATCGGTTCAATTTTAAAGCAAGTTCTCTTTTTTTTGACCGAAGGATAACTGACCGATGGGGCCCTCACACCATCGGTTTGGACCGATGAAACGATCCTTCAGTCCATGTGTACGTGGCCTAAGACTCTTGGGTCTCCTTTAAATAAGCCCTCGATTACTTATTTACTTCATACTCTGAGACCTTCCTTTCGTTGGCCTGTTTCCTGGGTTTCTTTAAGCCCTCTCTGTGGTTTATTACACTCCCCCTCATTCTTAATTAGCAGTGGTGCCCTGATTTTCTGCAGGTAATGAGGACGGTGGTTCAAACCTCGCACCAGGCTCTGCTAATGACCAATGGCGGCCCAAACTACGTTTTGTTTGAGCTTGGGTGCTAACAGACCATCACGCAGTCCGATGGTGCATGTCTGGTCCATTAAGCTGATGTCTTCCAGTAGCACATATGACCCTTCTGTGCAATAACCATGCCAAGGAAACTGAATAAAGCACATTACAGCGTGACTTCAAATTATCACTGTTTATGTTACAAAAATCAGTGACCTTATCCTTGCTTAATAACAGCCTAGCTGTCCTATATCAACCTGCATTTGTTAATAGGAGATGATCAGTGATTGATGGCTCTTGAAGCAAAGAGTAATATAATCCCTGCCACCTTTCAGCACAATGCAACTGTTTGTTTAAGTTTTCTCTGTTGTTAAAGGGATAATGCCAAAAATAGGACATTGGTTTACAACGAGGAGCAAGAAAAATGACCAAATACAGCCGGTTACAGTGTATCCCTAGCCAAATATATTTTTTCATATTGGATGGAGGGGGCGGGGTTGGAGCCCCTGTCAGGTTTTTTTTTTTGTTCCCACCGAGGAACGTCACTCTTACTGGTGATCCTTTTTTCATTTAATCCTAAAGTTGTTGTAAATCTCTAAAGTAAAAAAAATGAACAAAGCATAGCCTCATGTAAAGTGTATTTGCCTCAATTCATAACACTAATGCCGCATACACACCATCACTTTATGTGATGAAAAAAAACGACATTTTCTGTGAAGTAAAAAATGACGTTTTTGAAACTTCAATTTTCAAAGACGAAGTTGCCTACACACCATCGTTTTTCTCACAATGTTCTAGCAAAGCGAGGTTACATTCACCACGTTTTTCCCTTGAAGCTCGCTTCATAAGTAGCTTCTGGGCATGCGCGGATGAAAAAATGTCGTTTTAAACGACGTTCTTGCTACACACGGTCAATTTCTGTGAAGTAAAAGTTGACATTTTGAAAAACGACACATAAAATTGAAGCATGCTTCAATTTTTTTTGGTCGTTTTTTAGAAGACATAAAACGACGTTTTCCCCCACACACGGTCAATTAAAGTGACGTTTTTAAAAACGTCATTTTTTTTCATCACATAAAGTGATGGTGTGTACGGGGCATAAGGCTCCATTCACACTTGATCATGGGCAGAATCCTTGTGACTCTGCCTACTATTTTAAATTGCTGCATAACGCGGTGCGTGTTTGCGATGCCATTACTTCTTAATGGTGCTCTAACTGCGCTGCGATTGTAGAGTGGTAGGTCATGCTGCAATCGCCACGCACTACGCTTGTTGCTTAAAAAGAAACAGAAGCTTAATTTGGGTGACAGTGTGGCGCATTTCCGCGATTGCAGCACGATTTACTGTGCAACAGTCGTGGAAAAATCATGCCATGATTGGGGTGTCATTAAAAGTAATGGCATCCAAAACACGTTGTGCATTTTGCAACGATTTGAAATCAAGGGTGAAATCACGACGATTCTGCCCACGATCAGGTGTGAATGGAGCCTTAGTTTGGATCCTAGCTGCTCTCTCCTTCCTCTGCTGTCTGCATAAGTCACTTCTGATTGTTTTTCCTGACACAAGGAAATCAGAGGTGACAGCCTCACCCT
Organism: Rana temporaria; assembly: GCF_905171775.1. Taxonomy (NCBI): domain Eukaryota; kingdom Metazoa; phylum Chordata; class Amphibia; order Anura; family Ranidae; genus Rana; species Rana temporaria. The sequence continues at coordinate 119,987,537 of NC_053497.1, forward strand.
CCTCCCCCAGCACACAGAAGGTGATTGACTGCCGCAGCTGTGCATGTTTTCCTAAGAGACTGTGTAGGGAGGGGGCGTGTCATTCTCTCCATTTAGGTGTCAAATTACACTCAGCACTTTGCTCTGTGCTTTGCAGTTTATGACATCAGATCCTGCCTCCTGGAAGCTGGGAAATATCACCTGCTCTGTGCACTTCACAGGGCTTTGGAGAAGAAAGGGCTGCAGATAAGCTGGTACAGCTTACATGGGAGGATGTGCTTAATTTCTGTGTATTACCTGAGTCCATTCACTTCAGTGGGCTTATGTCAGGGATAATTATCACTTTAACCACTTGCTGCCGGCCGCACAACTTTCTACGGCTGCAGTGTGGATCCCAATTGCCGGGAGGCCGTCTATATACGGCCTTCAGCCTCCAGCCACTGGGGGGCGCGCAAAAGCCGCCGGCGGCGGCGGCACGTGCGCCCGCCGCATCACTGAGATGCCGATGCGCGTGCCTGGTGGCCGCGATGTCCGTCAGGCACCCGCGTTCGGCGGTTACACGGACAAAGACGTGGATCTGTGTGTGTAAACACACAGATCCACGTCCTGTCAGGGAGAGAGGAGACCGATGCTGTGTCCCTTGTACATAGGGACACAGATCGGTCACCTCCCCCAGTCAGTCCCCTTCCCCCACAGTTAGAAACACTATGCAGGGTACACATTTAACCCCTTTCTCGCCCCCTAGTGTTAACTCCTTCCCTGCCAGTCACATTTATACAGTATTTAGTGCATATTTATAGCACTGATCGCAGTATAAATGTGAATGGTGCCAAAAATGTGTCAAAAGTGTCCGATGTGTCCGCCATAATGTCGCAGTCCCAATAAAAATCGCAGATCGCCACCATTACTAGTAAAAAAATTAAAAAAATAATAACATTTCTGTCCCCTATTTTGTAGGCGCTATAACTTTTGCGCAAATCTCTATTGCGATTTTTTTTTTTACCAAAAATATGTAGAAGAATACGTATCGGCCTAGACTTTTTTAAATTGGGCTATGTATTATAGCAACAAGTAAAAAATATTTTTTTTCAAAATTTTCGCTCTTTTTTTGTTTATAGCGCAAAAAATAAAAGCCGCAGAGGTGATCAAATACCACCAAAAGAAATTTTGTTTTGGAGCCACGTCGCACGACTGCGCAATTGTCAGTTAAAGCGACGCCGTGCCAGAAGCTGAAATTTCACCTGGGCAGGAGGGGGGTATATGTGCCCAGTAAGCAAGTGGTTAAGCTGGCCATACACTATATGAATTTCATCCAGTTCCTCATGAACCAGCCCAAAATTCTCTAAGTGGGTGGCCCTGTTTGCCACCTCCTGCTCGACATCCCAAGCTGAATGTGGACTATGGAATCTGTAGTGTGCATATAGCAGTGCATGTGACTGCAACTAAAGTGCACTTCTCATTTAAATCAAATGGAAGTGAGGGAGGGGGGGGGGGGGGGGTGGAAGCTCACATAGGATGTTAAAAGGAGGCAGAAAAACGCAGCAAGAAAAGATTTCATGAAAAATAGATCACCGAGCAAAGTAACAGATTTCTATGGATTATTTTTGGAGAATAGGGATATTGTTTAACGTCACTTCAAGGCCCCTTTCAGACGTACGGATGAACGGTCCGTTTATTACAAGTCCGTTTACGGACTTGTAATGTATCCCTATGGGATTGCAGACGTTAGCGGATGATGCATCCGCTAAGTCCGCAACCATCCGCGTCCGCAAAGATCTGCTTTTGCGGATGGAAGAAAACCCTATTTTTCTTCCGTCCGGCGGAACGGATCGGATGAATACGGACACACGGTCTGTATTCATCCGATTCCCCATAGGGGAGAGCGGAGGAGAGACAGGGCGGTATCTGCACTGTGTGCGGGGACCGCCCTGTCCGCCGACAGCTCAGCGGGGATCCCCGCTGAGCCGACGGACACACACGGATCGGATCAATTACGGATCCGCTGATCCCTTGTACTACATAATTATTGTAATCTCAGTTTAAGGGTTCGATTCTTAGGGTTTGAATACAGGTTCAATTAGACCTGGTTCACACCTATGCATTTTTTAGTGTGTTTTCAGTTTTGCAGAAACACACTACAGTCCATATAACATGGTTACCTATAGGTCATATTCACATCTGTGCATTTTAGGGAAAGGGCCAGGGACCAGCAATTTGTTTTTTTGGTTCCATAGACTTCAATGAATGAAAAATGTGTATTGAAAAACACAAAATGCACCTGGAATATGCATCAACTGTAACCTGCATAGGTGTGAACCAGGCCTTAAAAGGTATGGGGGGCCCATTTACACTGTTGTATTTTAATGTAGGCATTTCAACTTCCCCATAATAAAGTTCCCACTGCAAGACCAGTTTGATATGTTTTGAAAAATATGATATATCTGTTTTAATTGCGTTATACTGTATAGCAGCGCATCAAAATGCATAAACATGTGCTGGTTACTGATATTAACAAGCCTTGGTCAATGGCTGGTAATTCTATCCACCCCAAACTTTCTTTCACAAAAGCCTTAAAGTGATACTACATCTTAATTGTTTAATACTTTCAGCAGCTAATTTAATCACTGCAGCTTCTTTATCTTTTGATCCTTGCTAATGTTCCATTATAATCTGGTACTACAGCCGTGGCCAAACGTTTTGAGTGACACAAATATTAATCTTCACAAAGTCTGCTGCTTAAGTGTTTTTAGATATTTTTGTCAGATGTTACTTTGTATTTATGCGTTTTTTTCTCTATGTACATTTTTTTGAATAGAACAAAGAGCCTGTCAAAAAAACCCTGAAGAAGGAATTAAATACCTACACCTCCCATCTCCAAAACGTGTTGGGATCGTCTGTGACCACACATTTACTGTAACCTCTAATTTTGAGGCTAGTGTGTTCCAGTATTCAGTTGCTGTTCTATTTGATCGGGTTCAAATGCATTGTTTTTAGGTTTATCTACTTGTGCATTTTCAATATATACTGTATGTATATTCAATACATTTTTACTTTTTTACGATAGTACTCCCTTTCATTCTGGCTCATTTTCCTTGCCCATAAAATCCCTGGGGCACTTCATTTCCAAAATGTTCTCTTTATTTGGGATGTGGCAAGAATTGGTTTCTCCTCGTAGTCTTTTTTCACACGTGTATACATGACACACAGGCACACACACATGTACACAGACACATACAGACACATGTACACAGACACATACAAACAGACACACATGTACACAAACACACATGTACACGGACACATGTACCCATTGAACACAGACACATACACACATGTACCCATTGATCACACACACACACACACGTGTACCCATTGAACACAGACACACACACACGTACCCATTGATCACACACACGTGTACACAGACACATGTACCCATTGAACACAGACACATACACACATGTACCCATTGATCACACACACACACACACACATGTACCCATTGATCACACACACACACACACGTGTACACAGACACATGTACCCATTGAACACACACATGTACACCCCCCTGAACAGCCCTTACTTGTAAGGTAGCGTTCCTGGCCCCAGCTCTTGTTCACACATGAGGAGTGCACATGCAGGAAGGTTGCAGCAAAGACCCAGATGCAAGCTCACACTCACTCCAAAAGCCAGTGCAGCCACGGAGCTCCCCTACACTCGCCCCTGCCTTCTCCCATCTGGCTGGGCCCATCCAGACGCTTACAGGGGTATGGCCTGTACCCCCCTGATGGTGGCCCTGCCTGTAATGCCCAGTGGTCTGAGAGGCCTGTAATGCTGCACACTGCTCTGGATGGTGGCCTGAGGGGAGGTCTGTAATGCACAGTGTTCTGGGATGGTGGTCTGAGAGACCTGTAATGCTGCATAGTGCTGGATGGTGGTCTGAGGGGAGGCCTGTAATGCACAGTGCTCTGGATGCTGGTGGTAAGAGGAGGCCTGTAATTTACACAGTGCTCTGGACGGTGGTCTGATGGGAGGCCTGTAATGTACACACTCACAGTGCTCTGCTCTGGATGGTCTTGAGTCAGGACTCTCGTCAGGGGACCTGTAATGCACAGTGCTGCTCTGGATGGTCCTTTGAGGAGGCCTATGATGCTGTACAGTGCTAACTGCTAAGCATGGATCTCCATGGAAACCGGAAGTTCACAATGGTAAACGTCCCGCCTTCATATTTTCGTCTCGTTTTTGTTCGTTAACCGGTTCCCCACCGGCTCATGCAGATATACTGTGGCACAATGGCACTCCTGGGCGAAATCCCGTACAGGTACGTTCTTCCCTTTTTCGCCCAAAAAAAGGGTGGGGGACCAGATGTGTGTGGCCAGCAGGCACGATCGTGTGCACGAACAACAGCACAGGGATTTGTGTGTGTAAACACACAAATCCCTGTGCTGTCAGAGGAGAGGAGACATGTCGTTTGTTCCTAGTAAGAAGGAACAGCAATAACGTCTCCTCTCCTACTCAGTCCTATCCCCATACAGTTAGAACACACTGAGGGAACACACATTTAACCCCTTTATTGCCCCTAGTGTTAGCCCCTTCACTACGAGTGACATTTACACAGTAATCAGTGCATTTTTATAGTCAAAAGTGTCCGATCTGTTCCGTAGCAATTTTGCAGTACCGCTAAAAATCGCAGATCCCCACGATTATTAGTAAAAAAATAAAAATGCCATAAATTTTTCCCATAGTTTGTAGACACTATGGCCCAGATTCACGTACGACTTACACCGACGTATCTTCTGATACGCAGCGTAAGTTCTCGGATGCGCCGTCGTATCTGTGCGCCTAATTCTCAATACAAGATACGCCTGAATTTTGGCTTGATCCGACGTAAGTCTCCTACGCCGTCGTATCTTGGGCGCATATTTACGCTGGCCGCAAGGGGCGCTTCCATTGATTTACGCGTCAAATATGTAAATGACCTAGATACGCCGATTCACGAACGTACTTACGCCCGTCGCTGTAATCTACGCCGTTTACGTAAGGCGTACGTCCGGCGTAAAGTTATCCCACATAAAGCAGGGGTAAGTCATGTTAGGGTATGGACGTCGGAACAGCCTTTGGATTTTATGTTGTTTACGTAAGTCGTACATGAATGGGGCTGGGCGTAGGTTACGTTCACATCGAAGGGAATTGAGCCATCGTATCTTAGGGAGTATATGCGACGTGATTCTGAGCATGCGCGCGCATTCGCCGTTCGTTCGGCCCTTCATTTACATGGGGTCACGCTTCATTTTAATACAGCACGCCCACTACCTGCCTACTTTGAATAAGGCGGGCTTATGCCGGCCCATTTACGCTACCCCGCTGTAACTTAGAGAGCAAGTGCTTTGTGAATACTGTTCTTGCCTCTCTATGTTACGTCGGCGTAGCGCATATGAGATGCGATACGCCCGCTCAAAGATATGCCGCTCTACGTGAATCTGGGCCTATAACTTTTGCGCAAAGCAATCAATATACACTTATTACTATTTATTTTACTAAAAATATGTAGAAGAATCTATATTGGCCTAAACTGATGAATAAATTTGTTTTTGTTTTGTTTTTTACATTTATTATAGCAAAAAGTTAAAAATATTGTTTTTTTTCAAAATTGTCGGTCTGTTTTTGTTTATAGGACAAAAAATAAAAACCGCAGAGGTGATCAAATACCACCAAAAGAAAGCTCTATTTGTGGGAAAAAAAGGACGCAAATTTTGTTTGGGTACAGTATTGTAATTGTCAGTTAATGCAACGCAGTGCCAAATTGTAAAAAGTGCTCTGGTCCGGAAGGGGGTAAAATCTTCCGGGGCTGAAGTGGTTAATGAAAACGGAATTGATTTTCGTCATAGTTTTCATCAGTGGACAAAAACGTGGTGAACTTTTCGTTTTGTTTTCGTCACTGTAAAAAGACCGCTGACGAAAATGTTGATGAAACCGTTTTCTTTGACGAAATTAACACTGGTTGCAGCGTGGTTGTCCGGAATTTAGTGCGTTAAAACAGGCAGCGACCAGGTGATAATCCGCTTATGAAATGGTCCCTGAAGAGAGCAATGCAAGTCTAAACCAGGCCTAAATGTTATGGGTCAGGTCAAATGAACCTGTGGCGAAAAGAAGGAAAGCTGCCATCACTGATTTCCTTCTGAAAATGCCAATTTCATGGCTGTCATTCCATTCCCATGGTCCAGTACTTCTTGAGTCACTGACCTGGAACATTTGTGCAGATGTGGCATGATTCTGGCATTCTGACTTCACTTGCTGCATGCTTGTTCCAGGCCTGTGCGCTGACAGAGACAGAATTGATTGTATTTTCAGATGGAGGTGAGCAATGGCAGACCCCCCTATTCCTGCCCTCCCATGTTCACTTTAATTGAGGGTCAGCAGAGATGTCCAAGGATTTATTTTTGTCCTTCTCCAGTAGTCCGTATGGTGAGACAATCCGGATTTCTTTTTTCTAAGTTTAGCTCCGGAGGGTGTGGACGGAGAGCACGGGGCTATTTATTTCTGGTCCAAAACACCCGGCCACTCGGTTCCTTAACAGCGGTCAACAGCAGAGCCGGAAAGGGCCAATGTGCGGCTGAGGCCTGAAGGGAAGTGAGAGCGAATGGAGACTCATCCCCACGATAAGATCATGCAGAATATCTTCTGCCCATCTGCTGAGGAGGAAATGAATTCACACCGGTTCCCTATCATTATCTGCAGAAGCTCTGTCTTCCTGCCCTCACCTTCCTCTTTTGGCACAGCAGTCTGTGAGTTCCCAGGCCTGACCAGCACCAGCGCTGCAAGAGTAAGGGCAGGCTGCCAGGGCCCCGCTCGCTGTGTCTATTTATGATCGCAGGTTAACATTGCAGGATATTAGGGGTCAGCGCACTTCAAAGCGCAGTAAGCCTCACTGGCAGGGCGACCGTGAAAAGAATCGCTTCGTGTTCGAAGTTAGATTTTTTTAGCTTGCCAGCTGGACTGACTTATTATGGTACAGAAAATTCTATAAAAGTAATGCTTTTTACTGCTTTTTAGTGCAATTTTTTTAAATAAAAAATAAATAAAACACGGCGAGGAGCAGACTGGAACATCAGCAACGTGATGCATGTGATCCTGGCGGTATGTGCGACGGGCGTACTGTGTGGAGCAAAGGTCTCCAGCATAAGATACAACTTTTTAACAAAAAAGTTGGAAATTGTTGGGCAGTGTTCGGTTGTTCACCTATTAGGCTGCATTCACATCTGAGCGACAGCCGCATTCGGGTGTAGCGGCGTATTTTGCCGCGAGTACAAAACTTTAACTTTTTTTTTTTTTTCTCAAAGTCTTCCCATTGCTGTCAATGGGAAAACGCCTATGTCGCCTGAAAAAAAGGGTCCGGGACATTTTTTCAGGCGACAGGCGTTCGGCATCTATGAGATGTGAACCATCTCCATAGACAGCAATGGGAATTCTCCCCTCGAGCGACAGAAGCGTCCGGCGTCGGGCGTTTTGTCGCTCAGGTGTGAATGGGGTCTTATGGTAGAATTAGGGTCCATTCACACCATATGCATTGGGCTGAGCTGGGCAGCCTTACCCAAATCTGTCTGAGGGCACAGACAAGGCAAATTGCCAGCATCCTGTAAGGCTGAATTCACACTGACTTGTGATAAAAAAGGAGCGAAATGAATGTACATTTCCATTCCTTTTACGTGTATTTTAACGTGCGGTTTGCTTTGATGTGCATTTTGACATGCATTGACATGCGTTTTAGCATGCAGTAACCACTTAGCGACTGCCTGCTCGCAATGCACTGCGGATGAGCGGCTGCTGTAGGCAAAAAGATACCATCGTATGTCACTGCCTACTTCTGAGTTTGGGGCACACGCATGCTCCCCCTGCCAGCACCTGCTGTGACTGTCAGCAAGTCCCAGCCAATGATTCACGGCTGGGACCCCCTGATCGGCTGTGTATAATCACAGCCCAGAGCTCTGTGTTGACATTCAACACAGAGCTCTGTACACAGGGAATGATCCCTCTGTTTCTCAGGGATGAGAAACTAAGGCCTCGTACACACGACCGAACATGTCTGCTGAAACTGGCCTGCTGACCAGTTTCAGCAGACATGTTCGGTCGTCTGTACGGCCGACCGGACAAATGTCCGGCGGATCGGACAGGTTTCCAGCGGACAAATGTTTCTTAGCATGCTAAGAAACATGTCCGCTGGAACCATGTCCGTCGGACATGTTCGGTCGTCTGTACAGACTCACCGGACATGTCCGATCGGCCGCCATCCCTCGCATGCGTCGAAGTGATTCGACGCATGCGTGGAAGCATTGACCTTCCAGGGTCGCGCACGTCGCTGCGTCATTGTTGCGGCGACGGCGCGGCCACGTCACCGCGCTGTCTGTCCGCGCGGATTTCGGTTTGATGGTGTGTACAACCATCAGACTGTTCATCGGACTGTCCGCTGGTGTGTACGAGGCCTTAGAGATCAGATAGTAAAAGCAGAATATATCGCAAAAACATAAAAAATAAATAAAAAAAACAGTGGTGATTAAAAATCACTAAAAGAAAGAAGTTATACATGGAAAAAAAAAAATTATACAAATTTCATATGGATACAGTGTTGCATGACCGCGCAACCACCAGTTAGACCCCTTTCACACTGAGCCACCCATAGCGTCGACGGTAAAACTATTTTAACCGCCGACGCTATGGGCGGATTTGCGGCACATTTCGGCCGATATCAGGGGCAGTTTTAATCCCCTCGCTAGCTGGGCAGCAGAGGTGGAGGAGCAGTAAATACACCGCTCCTTCATCGCTCCAAAGATGCGGCCAGCAGGACTTTTTTTACTGTCTTGTTGCGCAACGATCCAGTGTGAAAGCCCTCGGTCTAACCGTACTCTGATGTACGGAGAGGAGTCTGATGTAAGGGGGAACACTGGGTACTCTGATGTACGACGAACTTTCTGATGTAAGGGGGAACACTGTGGCCTCTGGTATAAAGGGGAACTCTGATGTAAGGGGTGATCTGAAAACCTTAGTGTACTCACTCAGAGGCAGGAGAGAGAAGGGGGGAAACTTCAGTCACAGACAGGGATGGATGGGGAGCTCACTCACCCCTTCGTAATCAGCATCCAGATGTATCTGAGGCTGCGGACTTCAAAGTTCCAGCCCGCACTTTCCTTTTCTGAGGCACAGCGCCGGGGATTGGAGTGTGGGCAGACAGAGGGGGGGGGGAGGTGCAGATCATACCCTCTCTCCTCTCCTGTCTGTGTGTTTTTTGGGGGGGGAGGGGGGGTTGTTAGTGCTGGCTTTGGGCAGTGCTGGCTTAGACAACTGCAGCCAGCAACCCTGCTTGGAAGCCAAAGTCCAGTCTGAATAATGTGTCCGCGTTTCAGGCAGTCTGAAACCCGGACGCATGATTCCAAACCCGAACTGTCCAGGTGGAACCCTAATGGCACCCCAAACGCATCTAGCAAATGCAGCACTTTTGCTGCCATCAAACTACACGGTAGCACAGTAGCATGCAGTTTGGGGCAGTGCAGTTTGTTAAATTAGCGCCTGCACTACTTTTTGCACATTCCTTTGCGTTTGGCAGCCCATTGATTTAAATAAGTGGTCAATATTCAAAATTTGTGGGAACGCTAAAAAAAACGCACGCACAATCTAGTGCGAACCGGCCCTCTAAAACAGAGTTTAGTGTCACTTAAATGCCACCACAGATGACCACCCGCTATTCCCGCTAAGAAATTAGCTGGTGTGCAAACCCCCCCCCCCCCCCCCCCCTTGCAGCACTTGGTTTAGCCGAGCCAAGCTGAGAAAGTGCGGAATGCATTATCGTCTTTCAAGACACGTCTAATTAAAACAGTGATTTTTACGATGATTGAATCCGCGCTCTTAGATTGATCCCACCGGTAATGTATTCGCTCGTGGCCTCCTCGCCGGGGTCTGCGCATAACAAATACTGGAGCTGTTCCCTGCATTTTGCATCGAAATTACATTAAGTAACAAAATGATTCACCTTAGTCGAGTCAGCGACATGTTTTTATTAATTGCTACTTTGTATTCATTTAAGACATGAACATTTTTTTTTTTTAACAATGTTCATACTTTCCCATAATGCACCACGACGACTCACCACCACATACAAGTATCCTTTCAATCCTCAATATAATAAATGTTCTATTGCCCCCTTCAAATCTAGCAATCGTCAATAGTTATCAATCATGTTTTAGAGCCACTTCACCCAATTCACCCACGTTCCATTCGCATTTCCCGCACCACGTTCAAAATGCACCGCAGTTATGATCTACAGTGGGCGTCAATGTTTACTTAATGACACCTAAAGTGCAGGTTGAAAAAAAACAGTGCGTTTGCCTGCACCGGATTGCATGGTACAGTACTACAGCATGGTACAGACATACCATACCATCTGGTTCCTGCGCATTTTATAATGTAGTGCATTCACTACTATTGGTGCCGTCAAGCGTAATTTCAGCCCATTCAAATGAAAGGGCCTTAGATCGCACTGCACTCTGATCGCATGTGAATCGCACAGGAATGCACAGCACATTCCTGTACAATTTATGGTGTAAATCGGTTCTTGAATACAAGGGATGAAATCAAAGATGAGAACAATCAGGCAGGTTGTGAAATGCTGATTGGTGAGGGGTGTACAGCTGGCCACACACATTACAATCTGATTGTACAACATACAAGTGTAATTATGGCCATACAAATAATGATCTGATCAAATGATTCTTCACAGAATTGGATAAGATCATGGGATCTATGGATTATCAATGGATTATCAAAACGACACATGGTATGTCATCACTGATTAGTGTGGATGGAAAATTCCATTGTAAGAAAATTGGATAATCCAATATAATTGTTAAAGTGGTATTAAAATCAATAATTGATGAATCCCGTCACCAGCTTCAGTATGTACAGACTGCATTCCACACCACAGTGACTCATTTCTTTTACCCTTTCTTTTACCCAAGAACTGTGTTATAACATATTTTCTCTTCTCGTCCATGGACAGACACAGCTCCTTAACTCTTGCCAATTGGGTTATGTTCCTGTTCATAGGAGAGGACTAGGCAGAACATGTTAGTTATCTTGAAACATGTAACTTTAACAGAGTTGAACAGCCCCGCCCAGGGGGCGGTCCATCTGGTCATAACCCCTCATTCTGCAGCATGTAGCTCAGTTTTTTTCTGCCTAGCAGAGGAGAAGGACGTGGTTCCCTTTGGGCCCAGAGTCATGAGGAGATTTTTAATTTTATTTTATCTTTGTGATTCTTTTATCAACTGCTGGCTGGGTGACAGGCTGGATATTATAGATCCTTGTAGTCTCCCCAGTCTGGCCATGGAGTGTGAGCAGTCCTTAGCTAACCGCTTCTTGACCCGCTTCTGAAGACGTATCTGAACGAAACGTGCGTAAAGCGGATACACGCACACACGCACGCACTTCCGGTTTCCAGTTGGTCGTTGGTGGAACGCACGCCGTTTCCAGGCTATTGCCGACACTTCCTGGTACACGCAGTGCGGCGTTAGGAGTTATGCTAGCAGTTGTTAGCCACTCCACCTGCAACTTTTGCTTTTAGTTTTTATCCTTACATAGAGTATTTTCCTCGCTCTATTGTTTTTATTGCCCAGTATTTTTTATATTTATTTTATTTTTTTTCATATTTTATACACTGCGCATGTCATTGCTAGTGTTAATAAACCAGCGTTTGATCAAACATACTACGCTATGCTAGTTTATTTGTTTTGTTGGAGGACTGCGGACCAATAAATATAACCTCCACCCCTGAACCCGGAATTCCATCATCAAGGAGGAAAGGAGGCACCAAGGACAACAGAGGAGCCGTGGGAGATTCCAGAGCCGTTGGAGGCATACTTCTTGCACTTTACCCCTGCAGGGGTTAGTGCCTCTGGTGAGTGGGGACCCAAAGGGGGAGCACCGTGATCACTGCGTGGAATTGTCACCAATGTTCATTTGAGCACTCACCTTTTTAGGTGCACCTTTGCAAGCACGGATTCCTTAAATTCTTGGATGGACTTTATTCCCTGTTAATTCATTCAATTATTTTTTATGAAGACTTTCTTCCATATTGTATCACATTATTGGACTATTTTTATTTTTACATTTATATTTATTTTTACTACCATTCTTTGTATATTTAATACCCTATGAAGATTGATTGCCTCACTGCACTTTAATAATTTATTTATCGTTTGCATATATTATATTATATTTCCCATACGTTTATGGTTCCTATGAGCGTACTGCACCCACTCAGTGGAAACACACACACAGGCTAGCTCACGGCCTACCAGTGACAGCATAGCTTGGTATACCCGTTTGGTGTATCACTTTTTGGTTGAGTTCAGTTTTTACATACCAGTATCTGGTCACTGCCATTTCACTAAGTATTCAGCTGGCTCCCAGTTGTTGTTTTTCCACGGTTTATTAATATTATATTTATTTACTTATTCACGCACCCCTCAGGGTCACTGTTTACTATATTATTTGACACAGTTTATAAGTAGGGCAGCGCCACTACCCCATCCCACCCTCTATTTACTTCCATCCTTTCCCCTCGGGGAATTGTTTCTGGGGGGCTGCAGCCTAACATTTTAATTTATTTACTTTACATCTTTTATATATCTACCTCATTGGCACTTATTGGCCCCACACTACAGTTTACTGCACTTGTACCAGCCTTGGTGGGTCCTAAGCGCGGTTCATTTCCCTTTTCACAGTCCTTAGCTAACGGCATGGCTATTGAAAGCCAGGTACTAAGGGACCGAGATCTGTCGGATTCGGTCGTTTCAACCATGCTGAGGGCACGGAAGTCTCCTTCGCGGAAGATCTACCATCGCACTTGGAAGACCTACATCTCCATGTGCGAGGAGATTGAGTGGCATCCATGGACATATTTGGTTTCCAGGGTCCTGCTGTTTTTACAGCGTGGAGTGGATCAGAAACTTGCCTTAAGCACCATTAAGGGACAGATTTCAGCCTTGGCTGTTTTCTTTCAACGACCCTTGGCAACCCACTCGCTGGTAGGTACTTTTGTACAGGGGGTTCGACATGTGCTTCCCCCGATTAGACCACCGCTTCCTCTGTAGGATTTGAATGTGGTGCCCTTGGCTCTTCAGGAGCCCCTTTTTGAGAACATCAGAGATATTCCTCTCTTGACGCTCTCTCAGAAAGTGGCTTTTCCAGTAGCCATTACATCTGTCAGACGTGTTTCTGAGTTGGCTGCGTCCGTCTTGCAAGTCTCCTTACATGGTCCTCCACAAGGATAAAGCGATGCTACGCCCGCAGCCTTCCTTTCTTCCGAAGGTAGTTCCAGCTTTTCACCTGAACAAGGACATTGTACTTCCGTCTTTGTGTCCCCGACCGTCGCATCCCAAAGAGGCTGCGCTACATACCTTGGATGTGGTACGTGCTCTGCGGGTGAACCTGTCTGCCACGGCTTCTTTCCAGAGGTCGGACTCACTGTTTGTGGCGGTATCTGGTCCGCAGAAGGGCCTGGCGATCTCGCCGGCCACCATTTCTCGGTGGATCAGGCAGACCGCCATCCAGGCCTACGCCCTTAAGGGGCGGGCGCCTCCTTTCCCTGTCACGGCGCATTCGACCAGGGCCATTGGTGCTTCCTGGGCTTTCCGACATCAATCGTCTGTTTCACAGGTGTGTAAAGCGGCGACTTGGTCGTCCGTTCACACTTTTTCCAAATTTTAAAAGGTTGATGTGAGTGCATCTTCAGATGCTTCCTTCGGCCGCAAGGTTTTGCAGGCGGCTGTTTGAGTTTGCAACTCCTCCATTGAGGAGCTCTGCTTGTTTGGGGTGAAGTTTGTTATTGATTGCTGTTCCCACCCCTTGTTTTTCTGACACTGCTTGGGGACGTCCCAAATGTCAAGATTTAAGGAGCTGTGTCCGTCCATGGACGAAAAGAGAAAATAGGATTTTTTGTACTCACCCTAAAATCCTTTTCTCTGTCGCCCATGGACGGACACAGCACCCACCCCTCCTTTTTAAGTTTCTACTGCTTTTTGACAAACTGAACTTCATGATGCAGGGTGAGGGGTTATGACCGGAAGGACCGCCCCCTGGGCGGGGCTGTTCAACTCTGTTAAAGTTACATGTTTTAAGATAACTAACATGTTTTGCCTAGTCCTCTCCTATGAACAGAAACATAACCCAAATGTCAAGATTTAAGGAGCTGTGTCCGTCCACTGACTACAGAGAAAAGGATTTTACGGTAAGTACAAAAAATCCTATTTTTTAGCTTCGCGTGTGGACTTTTTATGCTTTTATTTGTTTACATATTGTGCTGGCTGCTTCTTTTTCTATTGTTTTTACCTTTTTGGTAGCGCGGATACCCACATATTTTTTTATTGATAATGTAATCTGATCCACGCATACGCAGCTTAGACCACATTTACGGCACCCACCCAATTCTGTGATGAGCAGCCTGGCCTCTGAACCTGCTGATGAGAGCAAACCTGTAAGGAACAAAGAGTGAAGATGGAATCATCTGGGACCAGCGGGAGCGGTGACAACGCAGTGCTGGAGGGCTTATTTGACAGGTCAGTCTATCATAATGTGCTCATATGTGATGCATATTAATCCATTATGGCATAAACCTCCAGGGGCCATTTAAAAAAAAAAAAAACAACAGAGTTTAATACCACTTTACGTGTATGGTGCATGGAACAATCTTTTTTCAATTTTCCAATCAAATTCCTGATCAGACAGTAAAGCTATCTAAAGTACAATTGTATATAAAATCGTTCCTTGGATGACCACCATTAGGGTGAAATACCTGAAATAACTGTTTTGGTAGGCATGCGCAGTACACGATTGTTGGTGAAAATAATGATAATGATATCATCAGAATTTAACCCGTGTGCTCACATTTGGGTGTAGACTTTTGACATGGAAGGTAACTAGTTGAATGTGGGTGAATTTATATTTAACCATATTACCCAAATCAGATTAACCAGAGGTTTGAATATTCCCTCTTTGCCCAGTATACGAGTGTCACCATACGACACTTACTGTACATGAAACGATACCAGAATTGCGGGTGCCGCTCCAGGCTCCAACAGGTCCTCTTTTATGAATCAACTGCTGGGAGTGCAGGCAAGGATGTAACTTGTCCCAGCTCCAAATACCAATACAGAGGGAAAAAAGTTCCTATAAGCTGGACATCACAAGACCCTGTGTATAGAGTGCGAAACAGCCTCAGCCCGGGTTCCAACCAGGCCACATACCCAAAAGCGCTTCGCCCGACCCACGAAGCATGGGTAGGGCGAAACGTGTTGGGTGTGACCTGGTGTGATCCAGGCTGAGGCTGTTTCACACTCTATACACAGTCTTGTAGTGATGTGCAGCTTATAGGAACTTTTTTTCCTTTACCAGTCTGCTTGAAGCACTACAGAGCACACAATCACCCTGCAGAATGGCAATGCTCCAAATGAGTAAAGGACCTTCCTCAGCCCTGATCGGAGTAATTCCATCGGAAATTCCAATGAATTCCATCGGAGTTTACATAGAGAACATGTTCTCTTTTCCTCCAATGGAATTCTGTTGGTGAATTTGGTCGGATAAAGGTCCGATCGTGTGTACAGGGCTTTACTGATCTGATATAACCATGTGGAGCAGATGTCCTGACATCACTTACTGAATGATTGATCCAGGTCAGTGATTCCAACAGTTTTTTGTGTATTCAGGCCAGTGCAGGCTTTAGAATTATCCAGTGTCCATAGATTCTTTTATGTGACCACATTTTCTGAGCATTCAATTTCTGCTGTCCTGCCTTCAAACGCTTTGTTTAACTCTGTCTGAACCCTATATTCTATCTTAGATATTCTCACCCATGCCAGGGTTGGTGTTACGCCACAGGTCCGATCTGTTCTCTTATCTCAGCAAACAGAGATGGCACTCCTATTGTCAGCCTGATTTGGAATTTCAGCTGGTATTCAGGCCACAAAGGAAATTCAAAAGAATACTGCAGATAGATTAACATAGCTTGATGATCCTCTGCAAGTTTTCTGGCTATGTGTCGTTGGAAGTTTTCATTTTCATTCTACTAAAGTTTACTTCCCCCCCAAAGGGAGGGGGAAAATGTTGGATGAAGCCTCATTGTTTGAAACGGCTACTTTTCTCTGTAATACGCACAGAAGGTTTTTTTTTTTTTTTTTCAAGAAGGGTTTAATTTCCTGTTAAAAGGGCCCAAAACTTTGTGGAAATATTTTTTCATCCAAACGGTGAATCCAAAAAACAAAAAGCAGACCCGGAGAAATAGCCTTTTGTTATTGCACTTTTATTACTGAAATTCGGGTTTTGCCGAGGACTCCTATAATAACAAGAAAGGAAATTGCACGCAGATGTTTTGAAATAATATATATATTTCTATAAAATAAAACAATCTGAAATATATTATTATATTTATATTACATAAATTATTATATACGCTATACAGTATATATACAAACACCGGCCACTTTATTAGGCACAGTTGGCTAGTACCGGGTTGGACCCCCTTTTGCCTTCAGAACTGCCGTAATTTTTCATGGCATAGATTCAACAAGGTGTTGGAAACATTCTTCAGAGATTTTGGTCCATAGTGACATGATAGCATCATGCAGTTGCTGCAAATTTTTCGGCTGCACATCCATGATACAAATCTCTCATTGCACCACATCCCAAAGGTGCTCCATTGGATGAGATCTGGTGACTGAGGGGCCCTTGGAGTACAATGACCTCATTGTCATGTTCAAGAAACCAGTGGGAAGATGAGATTGTGACATGCCCCTTAGGGGCCCAGTGTGCCTAGAAAATATCCCCCACACCATTGCACCACCAGCATGAACCACTGATGCGCCAAATTCTGACACTACCATCTGATTGTCGCAGCTGAAATCGTGAGACCAGGCAACGTTTTTCCAATCTTCTATTGTCAAAATTTACTGAGCTTTTTTCTAATTTTATCCTTAATTTCCTGTTCTTAACTGACAGGAGTGGTGCCCAGTGTGCTCTTCTGCTACTGTAGCCCATCTGCTTGAAGGTTCGATATGTTGTGTGTTCAGAGATGGTATTCTTCATATCTTGGTTGTAACAAGTTACAGTTTGAGTTACTGTTGCCTTTCTCTCATCTCTGGCTTTCTTCTTGCCACTCTTCCATAAAGGCCAGATTTGTGGAGTGCGCAACTAATAGTTGTCCTGTGGACAGATACTCCCATCTGAGCTGTGGATCTCTGCAGCTCCTCCAGAGTTTCCATGGGCCTCTTGACTATTTCTCTGATTAATGCTCTCCTTGCCCGGCCTGTCAGTTTAGGTCTTGGTAGGTTTGCAGTTGTGCCATAATCTTTCCATTTTTAGATGATGGATTGAACAGTGCTCTGTGAGATGTTCAAAGCTTGGGATATTTTTTTTTCCTAACCCTGCTTTAGACTTCTCCAAAACTGTATCCCTGACCTGTCTGGTGTGTTCCTTGGCCTTCATGATGCTGTTTGTTCACTAAGGTTCTCTAACAAACCTGTGAGGGCTTCACAGAAAAGCTGTATTTATACTGAGATTAAATTACACACAGGTGGACTCTATTTACTAATTAGGTGACTTCTGAATTGGTTCCACTAGATTTTAGCTAGGGGTATCAGAGTAATGGGGGCTGAATACAAATACACGTCACACTTTTCACATATTTTTTTGTAAAAAAAAATAAAAAAATCCAAAACCATTAATCATTTTCCTTCCACTTCACAATTATATACAACTTTGTATTGGTCTATCACATAAAATCCCAATAAAATACATTTACGTTTTTGGTTGTAACATAACAAAATGTGGAAAATTTCAAGGGGTATGAATACTTTTTCAAGGCACTGTAAACTGAAGTTATGAAATGGTGATGCTGCTGAGCTGCTTTCTTCCATGCTCACAAAACACCTCCCCTCCAGCTCCCAGTGCCTGAGACATGTTAAACTGTAAGCACTGTATATTGTGGTACAGGCTCACAGTGCAGAACCTACCACTCATCCTGTTTGGGAATCACATCTTGCTTTTTAAATAGTAAATTATAATTTGAGGGAGACCACTGAACTGTTTTACTTGCAATTCTCTTCTGTTGTGATTCACATACTCCAGCCAAAGAAAATATGACAACCACTCAGATCAATTTAGTGTTAGGAAAAAGGGGAAAGGTGCTCGTGGAAAGGGCAAACTACAGAACAATACAACATTTCCCAGCTCACTCTCCAGATGGTCAACTCAGTCAGCACACACTGATTCAATATTTTAGGTTAAAAAGAGGAGTTTCTTGTTGTATACATTTGAAAATACATATAAAGCCATACTGCCACCTCAGCCTTGCCATACTCTAAAGCCAACAGCATGGCACCAATTAAATCTGCAGCTCCCTGTGGCACTAGCTTGCTCATAGGACTGTAACAGTTATGTCCCGTACACACAATCAGAAATTCCACCAGCAAAAGTCGGATGTGAGCTTTTGAACAGAAATTCCGACCGTGTGTATTTCGGAATTTTCCGCCAGCAAAAGATTGAGAACTGGTTCTCAAATTTTCAGACGGAAAAAAATTCCTATCGGAAAATCCGATCGTCTGTAGCAATTCTGACGCGCAAAGTTCCGACGCATGCTCGAAAACAATTTGACGCATGCTTGGAAGCATTAAACTCCATTCTCTCGGCTCGTCGTAGTGTTGTACGTCACCGCGTTCTTGACGGTTGAAAGTTTTGTGTGATCGTGTGTATGCAAGCCAAGCTTGAGCGTAATTCCATCGGAAAAAACATCCAAGGTTTTTCCGATGGAAAATCCGATCGTGTGTACGGGGCATAACACTATGAAATGGTCATGCTGCCCTAGTGTATATTCCCTATTTTTAAAGCGACTCACTATTTAGTTCCCAGTGCCTGAAAAATGTTAGACTGGGGGCACATTGTGTAAAATGTGGCAGATCCGTATTGCTCAAAGTCTCACAGCCCGGGTTCTGATTGGAAGGGGGTTATAGGAAAATACTGTAGTTACAGAGATCTCAGGCCCTTATGCTGGCAGTATTAATTTAATCTGTGTGCAGATAAGTCACGTCTTACATGTGTAGCGCCTGGTTACTTCCCAGAACCAATGCTAGGTTAAACTTAAAAGGGGGTCAGAGAGTCAGGTAACTCTGGCCATGTTAATTTCTTCAATTTTAGGCCTCTGTCTCAGCTTTGGCTGTGCTGTGGGCTCATTCTGTTGCTTCTGATCACACCCCGGATTGGCAGGTGGCAGCAGTGGAGTCAAGGATTGGGTGCTCTTACCCAGCAGCCTATCAGGGGAAGGTTGCCTCGGTGTGCATGCTGGGGGAGGGTATTTATGGGACAGACGCCATTGGTCTGGGTTCTTCTTTGAGTGTGGCACCCACCTTCAGGGTAGCCATACCACGGCACCAGGGCAAAATGGCCGTCCAGGCCAGGGTGTGTGTGCCACACGGTGTTCCTGGCTCCGGGACCACGTTGGCCCGGAGCAATTGATCTGCTGCTTGGGGACTCAGTAGTCGACTGGGTACCACCTAAGAAGAACCCAAGCGATAGAGGAGGCTGTTCGGGGGAAAGTCTGCTTGAGGAGTGTCAATAGAGGCTGGCAATCCAAAAGGGCTTCGACCATCCACCGGGGATCAAGGTAACCGGTTACTGAGAGGCTGGACGTCGGCCACCTATCAGTCGGTAACCTGCTAAACTACCTGAAGGAGATCCAGGTGCCAAGTCTGCCAAGGAGGATTATCTCCGTTGTTTCAACCATAGGGAGGGTCTGTGGCAGAGACTTTTTCCCCTATTTCCGAGTGACATTCTGGCTGCCAGGCTGGTGAGAGAGGCCTGTCCAGGTGGACTACACCCACTCAGGCTGGAGTGGTGAAAAAGAAAGCTTTGTTGGAAGCAGGACCGTTTCCTTGTTATTTGCACCTGAATCTGCTATCTCCACTTTCGCTAAACCTCTACTCTTCACCAAGTTTTATTGTTTTTACCCGGCTGGGTAATAAAAAGAGTACAGAAAAAGACATTCCTTTACTGCAACTTTCACCAAATACCCCTAGACGGCGGAGGAACACGAGGTAACATGCCACCCAAAACAAAGCAGCCGCTCCTTTGGGGGTAGTGCTACACATATATATATATATATACACAGTGCCTTGAAAAAGTATTCACACCCCTTAAAATGTTGCACATTTTGCCATGTTACAACTAAAAACATAAATGTATTTTGACACATAGACAAACACAAAGTGGCACATAATTAAAAATGGTTTTCAACATTTTTTACAAATAAATACCGGTATGTGAAAAGTGTGGCGTACATTTGTATTCAGCCCCCTCAATACTTTATAGAACCAGCTTTCACTACAATTACAGCTGCAAGTCTTTTTGGGGATGTCTCTACCAGCTTTGCACATCTAGAGAGTGACATTTGTGCCCATTCTTTGAAAAATAGCTCAAGCTCTGTCATATTGGATGGAGAGCGCCTGTGAACAGCAATTTTTAAGTCTTGCCTCAGATTTTCAATTGAATTTAGGTCTGCACTTTTCCTAGGCTCACCAAAATTGGACAATAGAAGAATGGAAAAACGTTGCCTGGTCTGATGAGTCTCGATTTCAGCTGCAACATTCAGATGGTAGGGTTAGAATTTGGCGTAAACATGAAAGCATGGATCCATCCTGTATCAATGGTTCAGGCTGGTTGTGGTGGTGTAATGGTGTGGGGGATATATTCTTGGCACACTTTGGGGCCCTTAGTATCAATTGAGCATCATTTAGCCACTTCAGCCCTGGAAGGTTTAACCCCCTTTATGACCAGGCAATTTTTTGCGATACAGCACTGCGTTATTTTAACTGACAATTGCGCACTTATGCAACACTGTACTCAAATATCTTTTGGTGATATTTTTTTTATTTTTTATAAATAATTTTTAAAAAAGTTTTTCACACATGGTATACATTCAAAACACAGAGGCCGAGAGGGCAACATACCCTCTCTCCCCTTGGCCACAAAAAAGAACTAACATAGCTCAACTAAACAACCAAAAAGAAAAATCTAAAAGTTTAAAAGTCCCAAAATGTCTATATGGTTAATGCAAACTGCTTTTATATATATTTTCTTTACGTAGTAATGCAACTATATATATATATATATATATATATATATATATATATATTGCAGAGGAACTACAGAGCTCCGAAGAATGGGGTCCGGAAGGGAGTAAAAAATTAGGTAAATTGGGATTCATCCATAATGGGGCAGATGGCGTGGTTCCTACATAGCTGGGGGACATTTGAGTCGTAGCTACTTCCCAGGCTTTAATGGTTGCTTTCATGGATTCTGTCAGAGGGAGGTTGGACTTTGGGCCTCTATAGAGCGCTAATCTTAAACTCTCATAGGAGCCCAACTGAGTCGCCTTTAAGAATCGTGGCCGAGTCTCCATTCTCCGCCAACAGCCTGCGACGTGCAAAAACCATCCGACCAGCCAGGTAGAACTTCTGCCAATCAGGTAGTGCTAATCCCCCCTGCCCCCATGGTAGCCTTGTTGATGATCATGTCCATCCCTTTATGACTACAGTGTACCCGTCTTCTGATGGCTCCTTCCAGCAGGATAATGCACCACGTCACAAAGCTCTGATCATCTCACCACTGGTTTCCTGAACATGACAATGAGGTCACTGTACTCCAATGGCCTCCACAGTCATCAGATTTCATCCAATAGAGCACCTTTGGGATGTGGAGGAATGGAAGATTTGCATCATAGATGTGCAGCCGACAAATTTTCAGCAACTGTGTGATGCTATCATGTCAATATGGACCAAAATGGGGGGTCCGACCCGGTACTAGCAAGGTGAAACTAATAAAGTTAGTGTATATCCTGATAACACCTGCAAGTAGTGCACCCCCCGTTTTGGATTTACATTAAAAAACACATCTCATTTAGTGCCACCGCAAGCCTACTACATATTTTTATATGTAAAGCAGTTCAGTTGTTTGCCTTGCCTTACGCAAGTTTTTTGTGCGTGTTTCTCACACAGGAATGTGCTATTCCTGGGAGAAACGCGCGGGTGCTATTATTTTGTAATGGCACCCCCAGAGGCATCCAGAAAATGCCCATGTGGCAGCCACCAAACCGCACAGTCCCGTAATACCATGCAACTTGGCGTAGCACAATTTTAAAAGTCGCATCTTGGCAGCCTATTAAAAAGGAATAGGCTGTCAGAAAAAACACAAAAAAAAGCAAAAACATTCTGGTGTGGACTGACCCTTAGGCCCCTTACACACTGGGTGGGCTCCGTTGGAGTCTGCCAGCTCAGCGGGGAATCTGTCTGATGATCTCTGCTGAGCAGGCGGGTGGCTGCTCCGTGTCCGCTGTGCTTATGCAGAACAGACAAAGACTGCTTTCCTCCGATGCAAACGGACTGTCTGCCTGTTCACACCCCACTGCCATCCGATCCGCCAAACAGATAGGGAACGATCCCCATCCATCTGTTTTTAGGATAGGATCGGATGTCGGCAGGTTTTGCCCGACGCATATCCGTAAACACCGGCCGCTCCATAGAGGAGACGGAAAGGCTGACCCGATCTGTCCACCCGTGTAAAAAGGACCATATTTTTTACTGCCTTTAAAAAAATGATGTAATGCGTTTACTTATTTTTAAACAGGAAGTGCGTCTGTTTTAAACGGCTGATAAAAAGTGACCCAATTAGCCTAATTGAACCATGAATGTGATAATTAGTATTTATTTCAAAGCTTGGATCTGCATTGCAGTCATTAG
This sequence comes from Rana temporaria, assembly GCF_905171775.1. NCBI lineage: Eukaryota > Metazoa > Chordata > Amphibia > Anura > Ranidae > Rana > Rana temporaria. The sequence continues at coordinate 120,010,348 of NC_053497.1, forward strand.
CATACCTGGGCACAGCGAGGTCTTGAACAGGGTGAAATGTGCCCATGAAATCGCCCGCACAGAAGTGCCCCTCGGCGTTCGCACTTTCTCCCCTGACACAGGAAGATCTCACTCCGCCAGCACGGATTCAGGTGAGTAACCGGGAAGCAGAGACTGCTAAAATAAATGCCATGTAATTTTCAGCCTATAGATCTATGTGTCTGAGTGTATAACAAGGGGGTTGGGTGACAGAATATGCAGGTGAATTGCCTCGTTTGCACATATACAAACATGTTAATTAAATGAAAATTAAACCCATCTGTTCCGGTGACAATGAAAATATAGGCATGCTGATTAAAGGCAAATTAACTATTTTTTTTTTTTCTATTTTTAGAATTCTAGAAAATTTCTATACAGTTGATGGAAGATTAGCTACTGTTTTATCATCCTCTGAAAAACTTAGGGTTCTTGCACTTAGGTAGCCCCAAAACAGCAGGGTTTTACCGCCCCTAAATCCTAACATTACAGTCTGACAGGGCAGAACATACTGTACACTATATTGTCAAAAGTATTGGGATGCTTGCCTTTACACATATACTCTATTGGCATCCCAGTCTTAAGCCTCGTACACACAATCAGATTTTAATCGGACAAAGCGCAGGACTTTTGTCCGAAGGGCGATGGCCGTGAACTTGTATTGCATACAAACGGCAAAGAATTGTTGGCCAACGAACATGAAACTACGTGTTTTTTCAGCTCTTTAGCGCCACCCTTTGGGCAACTTCTGCTTATGTTGTGTTATGGTGAGCATTGCTTCTGAGAATGCGCGTTGTACTTTGGATTTTTTTTCCGATGGACTTGTGTACACACAATCGGAAAATTGGACATCACACATTTGTTGTCGGAAATTTTTAAAGCATGCTATCCCACATTCGTCTGCGAAAAATCCGACAATTGTCCGATGGAGCATACAAAACGGTCGGATTTTCTGCCAACAGCCTGTCATCACACTTTTCCCATCGGAAAATCAGATTGTGTGTACGAGGCTTTAGTCCGTAGGGTTCAATATTGAGTTGGCTCACCCTTTGCAGCTATAACAGCTTCAACTCTTCTGGGAAGGCCGTCCACAAGGTTTAGGAGTGTGTCTATGGGAATGTTTGACCATTCTTCCAGAAGCGCATTTGTGAGATCAGGCACTGATATTGGACGAGAAGGCCTGGCTCGCAGTCTCCGCTCTAATGCATGCCAAAGGTGTTGAGGTCAGGACTCTGTGCAGGCAAGTCAAGTTCCTCCACCCCAAACTCATTCATCCATGTCTTTATGGACCTTGATTGTGCTGTAACCGGCGGCTCCCGCGTGCAAACGCGGTAGTGATGTCACGCGACTGACCAGTCACAGAGCCGGAGTCCATGGCCCACGGCCCCAGAGGAAAGAGGGAGGAAGATGAATGCGCCCACCAGCGGGGACATTGCAGGCTTCGTTTGCAGGTAAGTGAAACATAATGGGCTAGTATGCGATGCCTATTATGCTTTTACATTGCAGGGGGAAAAATAGGGAGTTAAATACTTCCTCTTGAAGGGAAACCCCACTCCAAAACAAAAAAACACATTGGGCCAGATTCAAGAAGCAATTGCGCCTATGTAACCATAGGTTACACAGCGCAATTGCTTACTTGCTCCGACGTAGCGAATGCTCCTGATTCAGGAACATCACTACGCCGACTGCAGCCTAAAATCTGCGTGGCATAAGGCTCTTATACCACGCAGATTTTAGGCTGCATTCTTGCGTTGGCCGCTAGGGGGCGCTCCCATTGTGATCTGTGTATAGTATGCAAATTGCATACTAACACCGATTCACAACGTTGCGCGAGCCCTGCGTACGCAAATTACGTAGTTTGCGTACGTCGGGTTTCGCGTAAGGTTACACATCCTAATAGCAGGCGCAGCCAATGCTATAGGATACCCACGTTCCCGCGTCGCGATATTTAAAATCTACGTCGTTTGCGTAAGTGAATCGTGAATGGCGCTGGACGCCATTCACGTTCACTTTGAAGCAAATGACGTCCTTGCGACGTCATTTGCCGCAATGCACGTCGGCAAATTTTCCCGACGGAGCATGCGCTCTACGCTCGGCGCGGGAGCGCGCCTAATTTAAATGATTCCCGCCCCCGGCGGGATCATTTACATTGCGCGCGCTTACGCCGGGCAATTTTGCCGGCACGCCCTCGCAATTTACGGAGCTACTGCTCCGTGAATCGAGGGCAGCGCAAAATCGTTGCCCTGTGCCTCCGCAAATAAAACGCAAATGTACCTGAATCTGGGCCCTTGTCTCCAAGTTGATCGGGACAAGGGCCTCTTCCCCACAACCCTGGCTAGTGGTTGTGGAGGTCTGTAGGCAGGGGGCTCATGGAATTCTGGAAGCCCCCTCTAACCAGTCCCCTATGTGAATGAGTACGGAGTACATATCAATCACAACGTCCGCCGCTCCAAATTTGCTCCGACTTCACTTGCCACATACTTGTGCTGGCTCAGTGACTCAAAAGTCCAGCTCCAATTCAAGCCCTAGCATTTAGCAATATTTAACCAACTTCAGCATTTTATCTGTATTCAGACCATAATTTAAACCTCTTCAAAGGGCAAGGTCCATTCACAATTTGCAATGTTTGACCGTGTCATTGTGCATTCAGGCTCGCAGCACTCCATATAGCACAAAAATGCACATCTGCAATATTTTTGGCATAGCAGTATACTATGATGCATTCTGTTAGTGCGCTGTACTGCAGGTGCGTTGTTCACTGCACAAATGCGTTGGGGTGACATTCTAAATGATCATAATTGCAGCACAATGTACATCCTATTCTGCATTAATGTGTGTTGCAGTAAAGTGCATGCTTTACAGTGCGTTAAATCGGTTAATGCAACACATTCTGTAAAGAAACTGACGTGTCACAGCAATATGGATATCTGCGGGTTCCATACAGGATACACATTCTGGTGTGTGATACATATATCTGTTCTGGGAGCTGTACGACATCTCCATTGTTGTAACCTATATCATCTCTGATGACGCCCAGTACCATTGGAGCCCTTATCCTGGTGAAAGCAGAGCAGGTCACCGGCAGGCGCCACGCACTATTTGTGGGATGTCGTGGGACCGGAGCTCAGCGATGTGCCTTTTTTCGGAGCGGAAGGACATTTGAAAATACTGATATGAATACAATCAGTACCATATCCCAGCCTGTGTCTGAGGAAGGAAACGCAGGGCAGAGCAGCGTGTGTTCAGGGGGAAGCCTGCACCGACACTCAGGACGAGGAAATCTTTTCAGATAATCAGGGGAAGATCACACCATTCATACTCTGCACAGAAAAGCAGCACATGGCTGCAGATAAGGGCTGCTAGCATTGTAATGAGAACTGGACATTCCCATCGGGGTCAGGCAACACCCCAATTTCTGCAAGCCAGCCAGAAAGAATTGGGCTGTTTACTGAAAGCAAGCAAGCAAGAGGCAAATATTACAGAAAAACTCTGCCTGGTCCATAGGCATTGCAGGTTTCCAGGGATGGCTTGAGAACTGTAATCTAGTGTGGGCCAGCTTGCCTCTCCTGTGCTGTGCAACTTAATGGGGTGGATTTACTAAAACTAGTACACCCAGAATCTGGTGTAGTAGTGTGCATAGTAACCAATCAGCTTCTAGGTTTTAGTCCCCGTTCACATCGGCGTGACAGGTCAGATCGCATGTCAAATAGGAGCCTATTGCTGTGTAGCACCCTCTACTTAGGTAAGTGCTAGAGGTAAGATTTTTGGTGAGTGCAGGTAAACTTAGACAGGCCTACTCAGGCCTGTTTGTTTTGATCTGTGTGGGCTGGTAGTAGCTCAGAGTAGCAGCTGTGACTCACAGACAGCATCACTCCAAGGTCACCTCCCTCTTGCTTCTAGAGGATTCTAGAAGAAGAGGAGGGAAAGTGGCGAGGAGTAGTCTGGGGTGTTTCAGGGAGCCCTGACCAATCCCCAACTAGGATTGGCAGGGGGCAGGCGTTGTCGGGTGGAAAAACTGAGGATGTAGTACTAGGCTGTCAGGGGACTTTGAGGGAGCTCCCCAGTCTGGGGGGGGGGGGTGTGACCTTGGGCCTGGGATTCGAGTGCAGGATGGAGCCCTTCAAGAACTCATGAGGGATCCGAACAGGAGGCACAGGCAGCTGCAGCCTGGAGGGCTGGCAGGGCCTACAGAGGACTTACTGGGAGCAGTAGTCCACCATAGGACAGCTAGCACTAAATACTTCCTATTTTAAATTCTTGCTACAATTAAGGGACCCGCAGTCCCTTTCAGCTTTCAGCAGCCCCTATGGGGGTACCGATACAGCCGAAATATGAGCATCCCAATTGGTGCAGCACTGCACCGATTTTCAAAAGTATTTCCTGCACTACTTTTGGCAACTTCAGGGGCGATTTCAATAGACATCTGTGCATTAATCTGTGCAGATGTCTTTCAAGTCGCCCATGAAGTTGGACTGAAATGCGGCTTTGAAATCGTGCAAGTTCGTCTGAACTCGCAGGATTTCAAAGCCATGTTCCGTGTGACATAATTTGCCTAGGCAAGAAACCAGAAAGCAACTGAAGAAATGTAGAAAAAAAAAAGTTTAAAACAAGTCAATATGATAAACTTCCCTATCTATTTACTAATGCTATCAGCATGAGGGTTAAAAAAAATCAATGATTTATATAGGCATGGTGCGTGGTCACCTGGTGATGTCACCCGGTTGACGTTACAGTCCCAGGCCACCTGGTGACCACGCCCCATGCCTATATAAATCGTTGCGCACCGTGCACACGGCCTTACAGCAGGAGAGAGCGTTGTGTCAACATCGGAAGAAAAGAAGAGGGAAGCCGACAACGGAGAAGACCGGGCCAACGCTAGTAAGAGAGCTGGAAGAGGAGCCCGGCAGAAGGCACCGGAGAGCGGGAGAAGAGAGCGGAGAGTCGGAAGAAGACCACCGAAGTCGGAAGAAGACCCCCGGAGCTGCCTAATAAATGACTTTAAAAACCTGTGTAGTGTGTTTTTTTATTGACACTTTTTTCCCCCAGGTGAATGGGTAGGGGTACAATGTACCCCATACTCATTCACATAGGGTGGGGGGCCGTGATCTGGGGGCCCCCTTATTAAAGGGGGATCCCGGATTCCGATAAGCCCCCCGCCTGCAGACCCCGACAACCAACGGCCAGGGTTGTCAGGAAGAGCTCCTTGTCCTCATCAACATGGGGACAAGGTTCTTTGGGGTGGGGGGGATTGTGGAGGAAGTGAAAGAGTTCATTACAACCTTTGTTAGAAATTGTTCAAGATTGTTGCCATAGGAGACAGCGTGTCTACACCTGCAGACGTAGTGTCCGGTTGGGTGCCTTTCCATGTATGGCTGTCACAACTGGACTATGGCTCCTGCCATCCATGTGCATGTTAGTTCCCACATACCATCTACCTAAACATTGTTGCTGACCAAGAACACACCCCTTCGTGGAAACGGTATTCCCTGATGGCAGTGGCCTCTTTCAGCAGTACCCTCCCACACTGCACAAATGGTTCAAGAATGATTTGAGGAACACAATGGCCCAGATTCAAGAAGCACTTGCGCGGGAGCAAGTGTGATTTGAGCCGCGCAAGTACTGATTTGCTCCCAGGCAAATTTGCGGCTGATTCTGTAAACCAGTTAAGCTTGAAATGCGGCCATTTTCCCGCGCACGCAGCCTAGCTGCTCCGGCGCAATTATAGCGCAATTTTGCACGGGGTGTAAGTTGCGCCTTCATGGAATTCCCTCAGCGAATATGCAAATTAGGTACTGCCGATGATTCAGAAACATGAGCGTGTGATGCGCATCTTGCGCTGGAAGCGCGCAAGCTTTTTTCCCCGGGCAAACTTGCTCCTGCTAAAAGCAGGGGCAAGTTAGCAAAAGATGGCCAAATGTCATCTGAAGGAGCGCGCAACTTCAGCAGCACCTAGACAGACGAGCTGAACAAGCAGAGCACCCACATTTTCGGGACCTCACATCTGTGCCGACTCGTAGGAGGGCACGGGAGAGGATTTACAGAGGGCGCTACAACCTTTTTGAGATGAGTGATAATGAGGTGTATCGCATGTTTCGCTTCAGCCCTGAAGTCATCCTTGAGTTGGTAACAATCCTGCAGGATGACATCAGCAGCCCGACCCATCGGGGACAGGCAGTGCAGCCACTGGTGAAGGAAGTGGCAACCCTTCATTTTTTGGCAAGTGGCTCATTTCAGCGCACAGGTGGAGTGGTGGCGGGGATGTCCCAATCCAGCATGAGCAGGTGTGTGCACCAAGTGATCCCTGAGACGCATGGGCACACAATTTATCAAACCAACCACGGCTGACCTGCGGCAGAAGGCAATCAGTGATTTTTATGAAATAGCCAGATTTCCACGCACTGTGGGTGCAATAGATTGTACCCATGTGGCACTACGCCCCCCCCGGGCTCCTCAGGCATATCTACTGCAACAGGAAGCATTGGCATTCGATAAATGTGCAGGTGATTGTGGATGCACATGGCCTCATATGGCATGTCCGTGCCAAACACCCAGGGTCAAGCCATGACAGTTTTATTTACCGACACAGCCCCATCCCAACCGAGTTTGACCAGAACATGTATGGAGACAGCTGGCTGATTGGTGAGTGACATGGGTGTCAGGTATGACTGCCCCCCCCCCACCATGATGCAGACATCACAAGGGGCACATGCACGACTAACATCCTCCTGTCTTTTCCCTTCCAGGTGACTCTGCATATGCCCTGGGACCTCACATGATGACCCCATTTCGTAACCCTCAAACCCCAGGAGAGGAAAGATTTAACGAAGCCCATGCACGTACCCGTGCGGTGGTGGAGCGCACATTTGGCATCCTTAAATCTCGATTCAGATGTCTGGATAAATCAGGGGGGACCCTGTTGTATTCACCCAACTTTGTGTGCCAAATCGTCGGGGCATGTTGTATTCTCCACAATTTTGCAAAATTTTTGCAAAGGGGCATGCACATTGAGCTACGCAATGACCTTACCCCCGAACCACGCAACCCCCCCCCCAAGAAACACTACCGGATCTTCTGAGGGAAGAGCAATCCGGAATGGTCTTGTGGAACGTCTCTTTGCACATTAAACACACCCTGATCTTGTCACAAGTATAATGCATGTATGCACACCACTGTAGTCCCTAGCACACACCCGACACATGCACCCCAAATTGGATTAGACCCAACAATACCCCATGGTATTAGGGAGCAGCAACGCCGCGTCAAGGCTCCAATTATGTTGCTGTCCATTCATACACCTTTCACATGGCAGAGGGTGACACCCCTTTTCCAGCAGGAGTGCCACCCCCCCCATTCACACACCAGTCACACTGTAGTATACACTCCTCACCGTGTGTAGGGACTACAAATAAATAGAAAAGCTCATATTCTGAGCATATATAAAAAATAAAATAAACTCATATTCTGAGCATATATAAAAAATAAAATAAACTCATATTCTGAGCATATAATAATTGTAGAAATTAGATCATTTTTTGGATTTCTTCTTTGGGCCAAGGGTGCCCCGGCTCTGGCTCCTCAATCTCCGTGGTGCAGAGGAGGCATGGGGTGGGGATTGAGGGGGGGGAGGAGCATCAACCCCTACTTCCAGACTCCTCGCAGGTGGTGGCTGCATGCCCTCCATGGCGTTGGCCAGGCTGGTGAGGATGGTGTTGGTCTGGGCCAACATCCGCATTTGGCGGGTGGTGGTATCCCGCTGGTGACGGCGGGTAACTCTCCCCTCCTCCCGCACTGCAGCGGTGTTGGCCTGCACAGCAGCGGTGTTGGCCTCCACCGCAGCTGCCATCCTGCTTAATAAAGCGGGGGCGTTCTCCTGAGCCACCAAGCAGGTGACTATGGCCTTGGAGTTGCCACTTATTTCCGCCAGGCTCTGTGAGACATGTTTGTCCCGGTCTGCATGCAGGGTGAGGGCATGCTGCACAGAGGTGGAGGTGGATGCCATGCTGTCCGCCAGACGTCGAACATCTCCCACCATGGCCCCTATATGGCGGGTCTGCAGGGCCTGCTCCTCCAGCAGACCGTCACGGAGGCTGGAGGATATATGCCTCGTTTTGGACAGAGCCTTCCTGGGAGGAGAGGCTCGGGCACGGACAGAGGGAGAAGGGGAGGGGTCCACAATGGAGGGGCTTGCCCTGGAGGGGCTTGCCCTGGAGGGGGATGACGTGCTGGGCGGGGGGGTGGTGGGTTGCTCAGGGATGGTGGTATCCTCCTGGAGGGAGCCAGAGTCCTCCTGGATGAGGAAAAAGGAATCCTCCTCCAAAACAAGTTCCTCCACCATACTTGGCCCCGGTAGGATCTCCTCCTGGACCAGCATTGCCATAATGTCCATGGGGCCTGACTGGACCCCTGGCTCTGGTATGGATGGCGTGGGTCGACCCGCAGCCGAAGACGGCCCAGCTTCATCATCATCATCACCACCTGTGGATGACACCAAAACGAAATATTTTGCTGGTGCAACACACTGCTCACATGTTCACTTCTACCCCCTCCCATGATGCACAGCAGATATGAAACAAAAATAATAGTTCCATCTTCACTTCTACCCACAAATATGTTCACTTCTACCCCCTCCCATGATGCACAGCAGATATGAAACAAAAATAATAGTTCCATCTTCACTTCTACCCACAAATATGTTCACTTCTACCCCCTCCCATGATGCACAGCAGATATGAAACAAAAATAATAGTTCCATCTTCACTTCTACCCACAAATATGTTCACTTCTACCCCCTCCCATGATGCACAGCAGATATAAAACAAAAATAACTTACCAGTCCCCAAGTTCCCAACAGTGGAGTCGTACCCTGCAAGTCCCTCCACCTGCTCCTGCACAAAAGTTTGGGCAATAAGCTCCTCCTCATGATTTAGGCGGATCTTACATCGCGGTCCACCTCCCGTGCCACCGGTATGTTTTCGGATAAGAGCCAGTTTATCCCGGACCCTGCGCCTCATATCATTCAGTTTTTTTGAATGTCATCCCAGGAACGATCTTCATTACCCAGGGCATTGATGTCCAGGGCTATGGCTTCAAAGATAGCCCTCCTTTGGGCAACGGTGGTGTTTGCCCGCTGGGCACCATATAGAAGTTCTTTATGTTGCTGGAGTGCAGCAATTAAGATGTCCATCTCCGCAGCCACAAAGTTTGCCTTCCTTTTTTTAGTTCCTTTGGGAGGTGCCATCTCTTCAAAATGGGCTGAATTTCCTTGCTCAGGGGGGGTTGGAAAAAGCAGGATGAAATTCAGCAAAGAACCTGCGCAAGTCTGCTCCTATTTATTTGCTCAGTGCAAGCAGCTGAGCATGATTTGCCCTGAAAGTATGCTAGGCGCAGTTTGACGCATGCGCAGACAGCAGCGCTCTAACTGCGCATGTGCGCGCCCGGCGCAAACCTCTGCTGAGCCGAAAATTCCTCATTTACATAGGGGCACACCCACTTTGACTTGCGCGGCCTTGCGCCCTCAGCTTTGCCTTAAACAGGAGCAAATTAAATGAACAAACGATTCCTGAATCAGGTGGCAATTTGGCAAAATTGCCCCAGCGCAGAGAAATTCAGCTGAGCAGCTCATGTGTAAGTAATGGGCAAATCTACCTGAATCTGGGCCAATGAGTTTGAGGTGTTGACTTGGCTTTCAAATTCTCCAGATCTCAATTCAACCAAGCATCTGTGGGATGTGCTGGAAAAACAAGTTCGATCCATGGAGGCCTTTACCTTGCAACGTACAGGACTTAAAGGATCTGCTACTGATGACTTGGTGCCAGATACCACAGCATACCTTCCAAGGTCTAGTGAAGTCCATGCCTTAATGGGCCAGGACTGTTTTGGTATCGAAAGTGGGACCTACCCAATATTAGGTGGGTGGTCATATAAGGGATAGCTGATCAGTGAATGGAAACTGCAGGTTGGGCTTGAATGATCAGGCTGGAGTTTCTTTTAATTTTCATTTTTGGGGGATATTTAACAATCATGTAATCCTTGTGTACACAGTGTGTGTGTGTGTGTGTGTGTGTGTGTATGTATGCGGCCATGTTTCCTTGCATAGATGTTTATATACATCCAGGGATAAACGCATATGAAAACCTCGCTATCTCTGTCCTTGTGTCAATATTTTTCCGGAATCCTCTCACCGAGGCCTGATTTACAGCCAGCTCCAAAATTTGTTCTTAAAAACTAATTTCCTTTGACATAATCAAAACCAGCTGCTGGCTCTTTGCCTCTTTGCCAAAACAAACCTGGCTCTTTGTGACAGGCGATCCTCTGCTGCTTTATTGGGGCTCGCATTTTAACGCTGTGCGCTCACCCCCCTCTTCCGGCCTAATCATGCACAAACATACAAAAGTTTAACCCACAGCGGCCGAGCCTGGTCCAAAACTTACAATATTGGGTACTGTCTGTGTCCTGCCACTCCAAAAAGCAACCGTTACTGAAATCTAGTATTGATCAGGACTGTGCAGCACAGATAAGTAACAACGTTTATCTGCTCAGTCTTAAAGTGCATCTAAAGCCAAAACACTTTCTTTTTTTTTTTTTTGATGGAGTGTAAAAGATTAGAAGGTCTGAAGTGAGAAGAAATCCCTGTATATTAGGGGAATCCATTGGGGCCCTCCCCAGGTCACCAGCAAAGCTCCCAACTGTCTCTGATTTGGAGGGACTGTCCCTGATTTGGAGCAATGTCCCTCTGTCCCTCATTCCTCCCCATTTGTCCCTCATTTTGGTCTGATCTATATAGTATATAAAATGGACTTTTTATCTATCAAAAATAGTTTTTCAACACTAAACCTTTCTAATTTCTAAATTGCTGCATTTGTAAGCCTAGCACAGCCGAACGTCACCAATAGGGATGAGCTTCAAGTTCGAGTAGAACTCATGTTCGACTCGAACATTGCCTGTTCACCGAACAATTTGGGATGTTCGCGGCAAATTCGAAAAGCCATGGAACACCCTGTAAAAGTCTATAGGAGAAATCTAAAGTGCTAATTTTAAAGGCTTATATGCAAGTTATTGTCATAAAAAGTGTTCGGGGACCTGGGTCCTGCCCCAGGGGACATGTATCAATGCAAAAAAAAGTTTTAAAAACTGCAGTTTTTTCGGGAGCAGTGATTTTAATAATGCTTAAAGTGAAACAATAAAAGTAAAATATTCCTTTCAATTTCGTAACTAGGGGGGTGTGTAAAGTATGCCTGTAAAGCAGTGCTCATTTCCCGTGTTTAGAAGTGTCCCTGCACAAAGTGTCATTTCTGATGGAAAAAAAGGTGGCGGCTATAATGAATTGTTGGCTCCCGGCAATACAGAGAAAAGGCATTGAATGTCCTTGAGAAAAAAATGCGTGGGGGTCCCCCCAAATTCAATTACCAGGCCCTTCAGGTCTGGTATGGATATTAAAGGGATCTCCAACCCTTCAGGTCTGGTATGGATTTTAAGGGGAACTTCCCCCCAAATTTAAAAAAAAAATGGCGTGGAGTTCCCCCCAAAAATCCATACCAGACCCTTTATCCGATCACGCAACCTGGCAGGCCGCAGGAAAAGAGAGGGACGATGAGAGCGCCCCCCCTCCTGAACCTTACCAGGCCACATACCCTCAACATTGGGAGGATGCTTTGGGGGTCTGTGACCCCTCAAAGCACCATGTCCCTATTTTAATGGGGACAATGGCCTCATCCCCAAAACCCTTGCCCGGTGGTTGTGGGGGTCTGCGGGGCGGGGGGCTTATTGGAATCTGGAAGACCCCTTTAACAAAGGGGACCCCCAGATCTCTCCTCCCCCCTATGTGAATTGGTAATGGCGTACATTGTACCCCTACCATTTCACAAAGAAAGTTTAACAAATTGTAAAAAAAAATACCGTTGGGAAAGTCCTTTATTAAAAAAAAAAAAAAAGATTCCAGCGGTGGTAATCCACTCTCAGTCTCCGCTCCAACGCTGTCAGTATTCTGCGATGCGTGATCTCCTCTCCGGGGTCCAGCGATGAGATCTCCTCCTCATCCAGGTCCAGGATCCAGCGGTGAGATGTCCGCAGCGCAGCGCATCACCTGTGTCCACCGGAGACACCCCGGGAATGGTGCAACGGGAGCTAGCGACAGCTCTTATGTAGGTGAGGACGGGGCCACCCATCACGTGACCCCGTCCCCCTCTAACGCAAGGGAAAACCCAGGCTTTCCCAGTGACGTGCGGGTGACCCCGCCCCCCTCTGACGTAACACAGGTTTCACATTAAGCATTATTAAAATCACTGCATCCGAAAAAAAAACTTTTTTTTGCATTGATATATGTCCCATGGGGCAGGACCCAGGTCCCCAAACACTTTTTATGACAATAACTTGCATATTAGCCTTTAAAATGAGCACTTTAGATTTCAACATTTGAGGCCCATAGGCTTTTACAGGGTTCTAAAGTTCACACAAACTTTTTGGTCTGTTCGCAGGGTGCCTTGGTGCGGCTCTGTAGCTCGCGCATTCGTTTGCAAATGCGTGCGGACAAAACCCCTGTTTTTAACGCATACTGTTAGACAGGTGTAGCGCTCACCTCCGAAGGAGCCGCTGATTAGTTTGGGACCGGCTTTCTAAGTTACCTTCTTGGCTTTGTCTAGGGGTGACTTCTGTGAGTGTAAGTAAAAAGCAAGTGTCCAGACACCAATTCAGTTTTTCAATGCTTTATTCCAAGGCCCAACCTGGTCAACATCAACATGACACACGACAGAGAAGGTTGATGAGCGTAGAGGAACTTTTAGTATCAGGCCTTGGATATTCAGAGAGAGCAAGCCTGCTCTCAGCAATGATATAGCACAATTCGTCGCCACCTCAATCAGGGTGGGTAAAGTGCCCCCGGACAGGCAGCTATCTCAGGCCTGGCAGCCGGAGCGTCACTTACAAATCACTGGGAGGAAACAGACCTCTGCCACAGGCCTGACTCAAGGCCTCTGCCACAGGCTGGACAATTTAGGATTTGTGATAAAACAGTTTGAGCAAATCCTCCCAGTCAGTTCAATCAATGTCACCCACTGACAGCTTGAGCATACCTGTCATACGGTGTGGTGACCGGATCCCCGATGGTTCGTCTGGGCCTCCTGGACAACCTCTAGTTCTAGGTTCTCCTGGGCCAATCCCCCATCGCTCAGCTCCCAGCCTAGGATCCTCTCAGCAGAAGTCAGGGCCCCTTTCAATAGTAGAAGGAGGCTCCGCATGGTACACGGCCTCGGCATGGCAGGACACGGTGGCGGGGCCCATGGATGCGTGTACCCTGAAGGTGGGTACTGCACCTGGAACTCGGGCCCCGCAAGCAGAACCCGCCAAAAGTGGCTGCCACAGATATATCCCCCCCAGCATGCCCGGCGAGGGAAGAACTCCTCTGATTGGCTGCTGGGAGCAGGTGGGTCTGCCAGAATCCCTCTAGCGCCAACTGCCGCCCAGGGGTGTCAACGTACCCCTGGAGCACAGACTGACCTACAGCACAAATTCTGGAATGGACAGCAGCCTGAATTTCCATAATTTGTGAATGGGAGTAAAACTAAGCCTCCCATTCCCCACTAACTTTTGTGTAGCGCCCGTACTGAAAGTAGGGGGGGGGGGGGCGCTACACAGGTTAATTTGGTTGTTCTGCAGGCTGGTCGGTAAGGAGGCTTGGTTTTTCCCTGGGCATTCCCCAGGTTTTGTTGTTATCTGTGTTAGCCTTCCTATGCCACTTACTGCGATTGCCAGCAATAGATGGGGGCGGTGGACACGTTTTTGTTTCACCTGTGGTGTTTATATTGGCCCAGCAGTGCACCAACACCTTTGCAGCAATTGTGCTATATGCTGGGAGTTTGGCGTGGTCCTGTACCTTTAAGGAGGGGTGGCTCCCCTTCAGTCCACCTGCCCCCATCTATCCATTAGAATGCATGTGCCTCCACTGTGGGGACGCTCATTGTTTAGTGTTAGGACCACAGATTACAGGGTGCCTTGGCGCGGCTCTGTGGCTCACGCATGTGTTTGCAAATGTGTGCGGACAAAACCCCTGTTTTTAACGCATACTGTTAGACAGGTTAATTTGGTTGTTCTGCAGGCTGGTCGGAAAGGAGGCTTGGTTTTTCCCTGGGCATTCCCCAGGTTTTGTTGTTATCTGGTGCGAACCAAACAGGGGGGGTGTTCGACTCATCCCTAGTCGCCAATCGCAGTCGATTGGTGCAGTTTGGAAATGCATGAAAAGGCCCAAGAACAGCTCGGCTGACTTCTGCAAATCCCAGGAACAAAGTCTTTCCAAGGTTTTCCAAGGTCAGCCGAAGGGTCCTCGGGCCTTTTCGGACGTTTATGAGGCTCTCCAGCACCCCCATCTCCTCTGGTCGCATACGGTATTGCATGACATTGAAGTCAATGCGGAACAAATTATTTTCGTTTCCATTGACTTCAATGGGGAAACTCGCTTTGATATGCGAGTACTTTGGAATAAGAGCATTCTCCTGGAACAGATTATGCTCGTAATCCAAAGTTCCACTTTAGTGGTAAAAAAAAGCACTTGTTGGCTTAACCAATTTTGTTTTTTGTACAATTTCCTTTAAGGGGCTTGGCAAGGGGTGTATCCTATGCCTGCATACTTTTGCTGATAGGTGTCCCTCATTCCCAGCTCAAAAAGTTGGGAGGTATGCACCAGAAGTAGTGTCTCGATCGGAAGATTTCCCTTCAACTACTGTTCTGGGGACAACTCAAATTTTTGGATTTTCTTTTGCTTTCACTTTTGATGATGATGGTAAACAGGACAAGTAGAGAGGGTGAATCTCACTTGGACAGACCGATCAGGTCTGCCTGTCAGTTTTTCAGGCAGACCCAATCGGACCATACATTACTCTATGGGATGGCAGATGTCAACAGACATGTGTCCATTTATACTCATTGACATCCAATCCGATCCGCTAAAAACAACCAGATGGGGATCCTTTTTCCATTCGTCTAGTAGATCGGATTGGATGACAGTTGGATAGAAATGGACAGGCGGTAAGTTTCCATCCCACAGCCCATAGAGGAGAGCGGGCTATGTCCATGTCTGCTCTGCATCAGTGGAGTGGACACAGACCTGTCATACGCCTGCTTAGGTGGGATCAGCGGAGAGATCCCCTGCTGAGCAGGCTGATCCGATGGCGGACTTCACCAGTGTGCAAGGGGCTTAACACCTTCAGGCCTTTAGTTATACTTTAATCTCAATGTCAATGAAACTAACCTATTCACTGTCCCACTAAAATCAGGGTCTTTTACATGTCAAAAGCAAACAAATACCCACAGATGGTGACTCGAATTTGCAGAAGGTAGTACAGGAATTTACCTGAGTAAAAAGCACAAGTATGACCTCATCAGTGAGCTTCTGCTACTTTACTATCCAATCACAGGCTTGGGGAGGACCTTGACCAAGCTCTAGTGCTTTAATTGAGTTGGAGATGGGTGAGGTCAAGGATTTGGCAATGCTGTTAGGCAAAGGTGAGTGAATCTCAAGGCAGTCGAATAGAATTACAAATCCTTGGCCGTTAAACCAGCACATGTGTATTTCAACTGTGCATTTAGCAGCTTTTCTATAGTTCTGCTTAAAACACAACATTTTCATGCTTGATCGGAGCGTTCCTTTAATGGCACTTTGCTGGCTTGATACATCAAGCGCTTGCCTTCCTTGCTTCCAACGTAATTCACACCTCAGAATCTCCAGAGCATTGGGTGGATTAATGGCTTCCCTGCCCTTTCACCTCTCACAAGTCACTGGCTGCCGGAACAGGTTAAAGGGTTAATGTGTCTTTAAGGCAGTAATCCTTCTTATTCTTATGTTTACAGCTATGGGAGTGTGCACCCCAGCTAATCCGCAACATCTACACATTGTCCCAGGGCCCCTTGGGGGGATTTGAATTGATATGTTGATGGAAAAATGAATTGTGTCCTGTCTAAAATTGCCCAATCTTAGTAAAAGTGATTAGCTCTTATGTGGGAAGGTGATCTTGTACCCTCCCCACAGTTCTACGTAGGAATTTAGTCCTGCATATCTTTATACGACAGTTGCTGATTTTGTCTTAATCTTTAATGGTAGGTTTATTTTAAGAGAGGCAGAATAACAACAAAAATATCCAGAAAAAAAGTTATAAATTGATTTGCATTTTAATGAGTGAAATATGTATTTGATTCCCTTTAAATCAGCAAGATTTCTGGCTCCCAGGTGTCTTCTATACATGTAACGAGTTAAAGCGCTGCGCAAACTGTTGGCGCTATATAAATCCTGTATAATCATAATAATAATAAATTAGTAGCGCTCTCTTAAAGGGAGTGCTCCTAATCTCAGCTTGTTACCTGTATCTGTATACCAGACACCTGTCCACAGAAGTAATCAATTAATCAGATTCCAATCTCTCCACCATGGCCAAGACCAAAGAGCTGTCCAAGGATGTCAGGGAAAGATTGTAGACCTACACAAGGCTGTTATGGGCTACAAGACCATCGCCAAGCAGCTTTGTGAGAGGGTGACAACAGTAGGTGCAATTATTTGCAAATGGAGAAAACACAAAATAACTGTCAATCTCCCTCGGTCTGGGGCTCCATGCAAGATCTCACCTCGTAGAGTTTCAATGATCACAAGAACGGCGAGTGTGCCGCCTAATGGGCATAGAATTTTTCATATATATTGTTTCTCTCAACCATTTTATATGTATGTTATGTTTAGTTTACATTCTGCCATCTAGTGACCTTTTGTGGTAATGCACCTATTCATTATTTCTTTGTCTGATCTATGACACATTTCCTCTCTGTGTAATGCTCCACCCTTCTTCCTGAGTTTGTATTTCCTGTCTAATGGAGAACAGCTTAACAGGCCTCATGTAACATGGCCACATGTATTCTGAATTGTAAGCTACAGGCAGTATCATCTTTTGACTGCACAATACTACAACCTGTTCATCTGCTGTAACCTGTCATCTGATGTATTCTGATGTTTTGGATTAAAGCAACTTCTGCAAATAGAATCGGTATTGGTGAGTTAAAGCTATCTGATAAGGATTGTCCTCAGTGATTATATCTGCTTATACAGGCCAGGCATAGAGGTCTCACAAGGGATAAGTCGCTTCACAAAAATCGGAGTCAGAATAGTGAGGAATCAGCCCAGAACTACACGGGAGAATCTTGTCAATGATCTCAAGACAGCTGGGACCATAGTCACCAAGAAAAAAATTGGTAACACGCTACACTGGACTGAAATCCTGCAGACTACTGGCTTAGAGGGTTGTCTATTGTTAAAGTGGTATTAACCCAAAAAAATGTTTCTTAAATGTGATGGCTGTATAATTTTTGTATTTCTTTTGCTTTTTTTCTGGCTAGTAACACACTTCCTTTCTTAGGGTGTCTTCATTCTGGATGGGGGAGCAATGGAGAAACCTTTGCACAGCTGCATTGTCAGTCTGGGAAAAGGGCAGATTTAGATGGACTTGGCCAATAATCTAAATCAAAACTTCATCTAACACTTTTCAAGCAGTTGTTTTTTTGCTTTTGGGTTAAAGGTTTGACCATTGTAAGCACTTCTGGCAGTGTTACATTTTTGTCTCAACATTTTTTCTGGACAGCTTGGTCTGTTATAGGAACTGGAAAAAATTATTGATTTACTGGCTGGATCATCAGGTGAAAATAAAAGGGGAAAAAAAGCCACAAAGAAAAAAGAGAAAACTAATGCAACCACCACACTTAAAGCGGGGGTTCACCCTATAAAAAAAAAAAAAAAAAAAAAAAAATGTTTTTTCTTCTAGCATAAAATTAGGCATAGTAGCGCGAGCTACAGTATGCCTGTCTTAATTTTTTTATCCCCGTACTCACTGTGTAATCGTACATAGAAGATTCCGACTGCCCACGGGGAATGGGCGTTCCAATCCAGACGGAAGGTGATTGACGGCCGGCTCTGGCGCGTCACGCTTCTCCGGAAATAGCCGAAATAGGCTTGGCTCTTCACGGCGCCTGCGCATAGTCTGTGCGCAGGCGCCGTGAAGAGCCGAGTCCTACTCCGGCTGTCTTCGGGGAGCGTGACGTGCCAGAGCCGGCCGTCAATCACCCTCCCTCTTGAAAGGAACGCCCATTCCCCGCGGGCAGTCGGAATCTTCTATGTACGATTACACAGTGAGTACGGGGATAAAAAAATTAAGACAGGCATACTGTAGCTCGCGCTACTATGCCTAATTTTATGCTAAAAAGTTGTTCTGCAGGATGAAACACCGCTTTAAGAATTTGTACGCTGCAAGTTCACCAGCATTCGGTTGGAGGAAAACCACCTAGCCTTCAGAAGACGGATCAAAACTCTGCTTTTTTGATGATCTGGAAAGACAGCAACAACTAGCGCCCAGAGGCGATTCAGTTCGCATGCGCCGCGCTATATAAGTTTTTCATTCATTCATGTACAATCCCACTCCATTTTCAAAAGTGCTCATTTGATGCACTGCTAATGAGAATTTGAGCCCTAATCCTTTGCCTCCCTCTGTATTAACCACAACAAATCATCATAACCCCAATGAACAGCAGGTGGTCAATGAATGCAGGCACATAAAGAAAAGTACACATGCCTTTATGTAAGTGAAGTGAACTCCTGCGCTGTCTAGAGTGAGGGGACAAGTGAAAAGTGGGGATACTGCTGCAAATAAAAAAGAGGTCTACCTCGATAGACAAAAAGTGATAATTGTAACAAGTGAAATATTTGCGCTGTCAAGTGTTATACAAATTAATGTGTGTGTGCATATAACCACATACATATACAAGTACAAAAAATGGGTGGGGAAAGTCCAAAAAAGGGGGAGTGACACTAATATACCAGTAAACAATATTGTTGAATAGTCATTAATCGAGGGCACAGTGCTGAAGAGGTCCAGGTACAACAAAATCCAACCATGTAGGGGTGCAGTTCATCAATACTTTATCCAATCAATAACGTTGTGAAGTGAAAAATGTTGAAAAACACAACAATAAAAAAAAAAAATAGAAATAAAAATAAATATAAAAATAAAAATAAGAATAAGGGTCAAAGTATTTCAGAAGAAGGAGGCCTTGTATCCAAAAAGGGTGAAAGATAGAGAGTGAGCCGTAACCAAGATCTCATATATGCACCTCTAGTGATCCCAGCAGCTCACCTCTAATCTGGCAAGCTGGATTAAATCAGCCTGATCCTGATGGGTGTGGTCCGTTGTTGAATATCACATACGGGTCTCCATAAAGTGTATTACATGAAAAAGTAAAAAGGGTAGAAACCAAATGGTGTGATAACGTCACAGGGAGGGATAGCAATGTCTTCTGATTTAAACCAGTGGAGATGCACTCACATGTGGGTGAAAAAACTGGGGCTCTTATCCACGAACGCCGAGCTCGTCAGTCCCTCCTTCCTCTCCCTTACTGGTTCTCCAGGGTTAGGAGTCCCGTGTCCCCAATGGTTCACGAGTCGGCTCTTGTTATGTATGAGGATCTCGGTGGTGTATGTGGGGTAAGAGAGAAGGACAAGCCTGATCGTGTGATATCATCAACAATAAACAAAAACCCCCCAGGAATGCCCAGGTAGTAATGCACTCACATGAACAATATAACATAAAAGACCTTCCTCCACGAGTGCGGACTCGCAATAAATCTGTGCCTCCAACACTTCCCCTCTATCTGTGGCTCAGTCCGGACACTCAGATGTGGCAGTCATACATGGGGGGAAGTGGAATAAACAACCACAGCGTAGCCCAGTCAGACGTGAAAAGTTTATTTTAAAAGCACTTAAAAACTCACATTTAAAATCGAAATTGCTGCATCAATCCGACGAGTGGCGAACTCGTATATCCAGTGGTCGGATGCTGGAGTGTGTCAAGCCCTCCAATCCCGACGCGTATCGTCAACATGTGACTTCATCAGGGGATG
The DNA here is from genome assembly GCF_905171775.1 of Rana temporaria. NCBI lineage: Eukaryota > Metazoa > Chordata > Amphibia > Anura > Ranidae > Rana > Rana temporaria. The sequence goes on from NC_053497.1 coordinate 120,030,277, forward strand.
ATGTAGGGGACACACTAACAGATATTTATAGTCTGTGAAATTGGGCGGCCAATTTGTAGAAGCCCATGTATCTCAATGGGGACAGAGATTATTTCAACCCACCTGCGCCATGTTGTTGGTTATATTCAATACTGTCCACATACAGGGAACCCGACGAATGCATCCACAGTATTGTCAGTCCCTACAGTGCAGGCAGGCGGATGGTGTGCCAAGGGCACAAAGAACCTATTACCAATGAAATATACAGAACGGGAAAGACAATTAGGAACTCGAAAAGATAAGGAGAGGGGGGGTGGGGGGGAACGGAGGACGAGGGAATCCCCCTGGTGGCAGAGAATGGTATTGGAAACTGAAAACACAGACTGGGACGTAAGAGGCACTCGTGACAGAGCAAGCTCTCTTCAGTGCATGTTGCCAATAATTAGAAGACCTGGAAAGAGCATCTGGGGGACATATAGATATATATAATCCTGGAAGTGAGACGGTATACCATAGACAAAAGGATCCAAGCGGAAATATCCACAGGGCACAGGTGTCTATCTGTAAGGTATAAAGAGGCAGACATCTCTCTTCTCATCTGTTGCCACAGATAGATCGGTAATAGGGGTATATATACTTGGGATGTAGAATACCCAGCAGTCTGGATAATGTTAGTCCACTGGTGAAAAAAATATATATAGAAATAAAAATAAAAATAAAACAATAAAAATAAAAATAAAGAACAAACAAAAAATGGGCATGGGTGGGGAGGGGGTGGGGGGAGGGGGGGGGGAAGGGGAACGGGGCCTAGGTGACTGAGCCCAATGGGCAATGTCAACTTGCCACACACAGATAGTGCAATGGGTCCCAACAGTCTGGAGGTATAAATGGATGTGTCATGTGTCCCAGGGGATGATTGCATATAGAGTGGCACATGGGAGCTAGGTCGCAGTAACCAAGCATAGGGGGTGGAAAAAAAAAAAAAAAAAGAATAAGACGCGAAAACAGAGTTGCATAGAGAACAACAGAGAGCTGGTGACTGGTCTTTCCCGTTCTGTATATTTCATTGGTAATAGGTTCTTTGTGCCCTTGGCACACCATCCGCCTGCCTGCACTGTATGGACTGACAATACTGTGGATGCATTCGTCAGGTTCCCTGTATGTGGACAGTATTGAATATAACCAACAACATGGCGCAGGTGGGTTGAAATAATCTCTGTCCCCATTGAGATACATGGGCTTCTACAAAATGGCCGCCCAATTTCACAGACTATAAATATCTGTTAGTGTGTCCCCTACATCATCCCCTGATGAAGTCACATGTTGACGATACGCGTCGGGATTGGAGGGCTTGACACACTCCAGCATCCGACCACTGGATATACGAGTTCGCCACTCGTCGGATTGATGCAGCAATTTCGATTTTAAATGTGAGTTTTTAAGTGCTTTTAAAATAAACTTTTCACGTCTGACTGGGCTACGCTGTGGTTGTTTATTCCCTTTCCCCCATGTATGACTGCCACATCTGAGTGTCCGGACTGAGCCACAGATAGAGGGGAAGTGTTGGAGGCACAGATTTATTGCGAGTCCGCACTCGTGGAGGAAGGTCTTTTATGCCTTTATGTGTTTCTTTTAATACGTGTCTCTTTGCCCACAGTCCTTTATATTATTTATTTTTTTTGTGCACTTGGAAAAAAAAATTGGCCATTGAAGGGTTAAGTGGTCAAAGTCACTTGTATTTGCATAAAAAAAAATAAAAAAAACAGCACAAGAAGCCAAGAAAAAAATAATTATTTTGTAAAGAGGTCAGGAAAAATCAAAACTTGAAGAGTAGACCAAGGTTTCAGAGAGCAGCATGGAGATCTCAGAGGAGCGAGTGCTTCTGGGAAAGGAGGAAGTTTGTGAATTGCCCTTCGCTCTCTGCTCCACAGACATCTGTTTTCCGTATTGCACAGATGAATTGTGGGGTACAGCGAGTCGTAGGTTCACAGACTTCTGGCACATCTTGCGAAACTTTCAAAACAATTTCCAATTTTAGAAGTCAAATTATTTTAAGGGAGGGGTGAGCAGAATTTCTCTGGAACGCAGGATGATGTTACGCATTTGACAAGCAAGAATAGGCCAGTGCAATTATTTGTAATAAGCTCAGCAATTCTAATAATTGCATGTATATGGTGGATACACCTGGAGAATAACATTTCTTGCTTGTTTTAAGAGTTTTGCGGTGGAGTAAAAGAGAAGAATTTACAGAACTTATCACTAGAGATTAGTGGCATCATTTAGATTTTAGCCCATTCATTCACTAGAGCCAAGTGACATCACTGACTATGCACCATTCATAAGGAAGGGGCTACCTACAAGGCATACCTGCTCTCATGTCATACATTGCTAGATTTGAGCACTGGTGCGCAGTCATGTTGGAACAGGAAGGGGCCATCGCAAACTGTTCCCACAAAGTTGGGAGCATGAAATTGTCCAAAATATCTTAGGCTGCTTTCACATTGTAGCGCGGCTATACCGTCGTATTTACCGCGATATTCGGGCGCTAGCGGTATTACCGCGCTTTCCCATTGATTTCAATGGGAAGGCATGGTATAGGAGCGGTGAACACACCGCTCCTATACCGCGGTAAAGATGCGGCTAGCAGGACTTTTGGAGCGCTCCTGCTAGCTCACCGCTTCAGTGTGAAAGCCTTCGGGCTTTCACATTGAACACTACGGGGCAGGTTTTTTCATGCGGTATAGCAGCGCTATTTTTAGCGATGTACCGCATGAAAAACGCCTCAATGTGAAAGGGGCCTGTATGACGACAGCTTAAGAGTTCCCTTCACTAGCCAAGCCCAACCCCTGAAAAACAACCCCACACCATAATCCCCTCTTCACCAAATGATTTGAGCCAGTACACATAGCAAGGTCCATAAAGACATGGATGAGTGAGTCTGGGGTAGAGGAACTTGACTGGCCTGCACAGAGTCCTGACCTCAACCCAATAGAACACCTTTGGGATGAATTAGAGCGGAGACTGCGAGTCCAACATCAGTGCCTGATCTCACAAATGCGCTTCTGGAAGAATGGTCAAACATTCACATAGACACGCTCCTAAACCATGTGGACAGCCTTCCAAGAAGAGTTGAAGCTGTTATAGCTGCAAAGGGTGGGCCAACTCAATATTGAACCCTACGGACAAAGACTGGGATGCCAATAATGTTCAAACAGGTATTGTTCAAATGTAAAAATTATGCATGTATTTGTTTTAGTGTCTATTTCAGGTCAGGAGTATGTAACACACAAACTACCTTGGTCAGGAATGGTTGCCATACAGTGTACAGGTTTCAGGAATACATAACGCAGAGAGTTCTGTGCTCAGAAGTACATAACACATAGGTCAGTGGATAGACTAAAACCCAAAAATACTCCCTCCCAGTACATATCCTGCCCTCCTCCAAGCCCATATTCCCCCAGTACAGATCTCCACCACAGCCCAAAATCCCCACCTAGTACAGATTTTTCTCCACAACCCTAAAACCCCTTTCTAGCCTGTTCTCAGTACAGACCCCACAGCATAGACTACCCCCACAGCACAGTCCCCCTTTCCTCCCCACAGTACAGACCTCTACTATTTCTAACCCCCGCCCCAGTACAGACTCCCCCAGTACAGACCTTTCCCCCTCCAGTAAGAAACCCCTGTCTCCCCAGCAGTACAGACCCCCTCCCTTCTCATCAATACAGACTCCCCTCTAGTACAGGTGCCTCTCTATGCACCAGTAAAAAAAACTCCCTCCCACCAATAAAGACCCTCCTCCAGTACAGACCCTCCCCTCTCCAGTATAGAGCTACTCCTCTGCAACAGTAAAGACTCCTACAGTACAGACGTCTCTATCCTCAATAGTACAGGCCCCCTACAATATGACCTACCTCCAGTAAAGCCCCATCCCCAGTACAGACCCCCCCTCCATTACAGATCTTTTCCCTCCAGTAAAGACCCCCTTCTTCTCCACCAGAAAAGATCCCCCCCCCTGCAGTACAGACCGCCTCCCTCCAGTACAAGCCCCTATCTCCCCACCAGTATGGACCCCCAAATCATACAATCTGTTTGTTTATATGCAAATCTCATGCTGGCAGCCTCAACTTATAGGGGCAAAGCATTTGTGGGACAGAGCTCCTTTACACCACACAGCAAGAGTAAGGTGAAAATGTGGGACAGTCTGACAAACTTGGACTGTTGGTAGGTATGCCAGTGACATCATTAAGAATGAGGTCCATCTGTTTAACAGAGGGTGGTGGCATCGCTGAGAATGCAGCCTATCCATTCACTAGAGATTGTGACATCACATAAGACTGTGGCCTAATTATTCACTAGAGATTGTTGACCTCACTGATTAAGTAGCCAATACTTTGACTAGAGGCCAACGACATCCTCAAAAAAGTGACCTATCCATTCATTAGAGATTGGTGATATCACAAGGAATGCAGCAGATCTATCCAATAGACACTTGTAACTTATATAGTGGCCTATTTATTCAGTTGAAACTGGTAACATCACGCTCAAAATTCCGACCGTATGTAGGCCCCATCGGACATTTTCTGTCGGAATTTCCGACAACAAAAATTTGAGAGCTGGTTCTCAAATTTTCCGACAACAAAATCCGTTCTCGTAAATTCTGATCATGTGAGGACAATTCCGACACACAAAATTCCATGCATGCTCTGAATCAAGTACGAGACAGAAGCGCTCGGGCTGGTAAAACTAGCGTTCGTAATGGAGAAAGCACATTCGTCACGCTGTAACGGACTGAAAATCATGAGGCTGAAAAGCGTGAATCGTCTCTCACCAAACCTCTACTAACACATGCAACATATTGAACTTCTCTTTTCTAGTGCCGTTGTAGGTGTTGTACGTCACTGCGTCCTTGATCCCAGAAATTTCCGACAACATTTGTGTGACCGTGTGTATGCAAGACAACATCCGTCGGAAATGTATCCGTCGGAAATGTCCGATCGTCTATACGCGGCCTTAGAATGCAGCTTCTCCTGTCACTGGAGATGGGCGACCTATATGCATTAAAAACATTATAAACCACTTTCCAGAGACTGTTCACAAGTCTTTCAAAGAGGCCAGTTTGTAATTCATGATTCAAAGCTATGTCTAGCTATTTATGACTGTAATTTTCCTTTCCAGTAAACTAGACCCACTGCCAAACCACAGTGGTCAGACTGAGGAATTTATAACTACAATGTTTAAAAAGACATTAGTCGAGCGCTTGATCAGACTGTGGAGTCAAGTTGACAATGATAACTACTCTGAAACCAACTGTCATCCACTCAAGCCCTCAACGATTCACCTCAATTCTCACGCCAGGCCAAGAGATGTAAGTAAGGATGATCTAACAGAGCCGAGGCTATAAGAGCCAAAAAAAAAACTTTGATATGCTGAAATAGTATATTTTATAAAAGGAAAAAATTGATCAGATATCACAAGAAACAAAACAAACCTACCGTGGCCTTGAAAACTGTTTGGCTGCCTGAAATGCCACAAAATGACAAGGTTCACACAATAATTTATAAGTAGACTCTGAGGATATGAAGTCATCTGCACATGAAAAATATATACATACAATATTTATACCACGAGAAATGACAGGCAAGTCCATAAATGTACAGTTTCCAAAATAGAAGAATTGGCATCTTTCAGAGGCAGATTTAATCAGAGCCAAATCATAATTGAGTTACAGCAGGGTAGCGCATCAAAGAGGTGGTACAAAGCGGCGGCTGTACAGGATTCTTCAGCCGGCTTAGAAGAACCTGAACAGTAAACAACAAGCATCCACCAAAACTACAATATACACCGCCACCATGAAGCCTCGCGGCACAGTCTATGTGAGTGTAAAGGGATGCCAACGTGTTTCGAAGGGTAAATCCTTTTTTGTCAAACTCTGACGTTTGACGCAGAAGGGATTACCCTTTGAAACACATTACAACTCCTTTACACTCATGTAGACTGTGCCACAAAGCTTCACGTGGGGGTGTATGCTGCGGGTAACCTTGTATTTTCCCCAGAGTTCACTTCCTAAGCCTGAAAACATTGATTTAGAGGAGTAGTAGGTAGTAGTCCTTCATATATGCAAAGCCACAAAAAAAATGCCATGAATGATGAATTTACATCAACGACAGCATTTCTGCTCTTTAAAAGTGTATCCCCAGTCTGGAGTTTGAGTTATTTTTTGTAGCCTTAACCCTAAAATATGTTTTAATGCAACATTTTTGTAACCTTGCCTTTCCAGTGGTGCTCAGTTTGGTTTTATTTTTAATAATTTCAGTCCCGGAAGAGTTTACTTCCTTCCTGACCAGAGCACTTTTTGCGATACGGCACTGCGTCGCTTTAACTGACAATTGCGCGGTTGTGCGACGTTGCACCCAAACAAAATTGATGTTCTTTTTTCCCACAAATAGGGCTTTTCTTTAGGTGGTATTTGATCACCTCTGGATTTTTTTTTTTTTTGCGCTATAAACTAAAAAAAGGAGTGACAATTTTGAAAATAAAGCTATATTTTTTACTTTTTGCTATACTAAAAATCCCCCCAAAATTTATAAAATAACAAATTTCTTTCTCACTTTAGGTCGATATGTATTCTTCTACATATTTTTGGTAAGAAAAAAAAAAAAACATTGCAAAAAGGCATATATTGATTGGTTTGCGCAAAAAAGTTAGAGCGTCTACAAAACAGCGGATAGATTTATGGCATTTTTTTATTAATTTATTTTTATTAGTAAGGGTGGTGATCTGCGATTTTTATCGTGACTGCGTCATTATGGTGGACACATCGGACACTTTTGACAATATTTTGGGACGAAGAAAATTTGATAAAGCATAGAGTGTGCACAAAAAATATATTATAATGGGTAGCCAAAAGCATTACCGTCCCTGAAGGTAAGAGTATATATATTATCCCGGTATGGGATGGGGCATGGGACTGTACGAATGCATTTGGGTAGTTCTGAGACCACAGAAACCGTACACCAGAAACAGTTTTACAGATAAAAAAATATATTTTAATCTTACATATTATATACATACAAAAATAGAATAAAATCACATATTGTATTGAATTTCACCAATAGTTGATTGTTGAGATATTATATACAGTAGACTGTCCAACACGTTTCGCCCATTTGGGCTTCCTCAGGGACGTATGTTTATGTATATATAAAGGATCTCAATCTGAAGTAAGAAATACAAATGGTGAACATATCTTGACTATTATATATAAAAATATTTACAAAACAAATTTATGTTGTTACTAAGGCGTTTGAAATTTTACATGTGTATCTGATTTATTGCAATGATAAAGACAACGTATTGGTGATCAATCGCCGTTTTTTAACTGTTCCATGGTGGCACCCCTATTCATGCAGGGAATTACAAACTTATAAATATTTTGGGACCATTGTCATTTATACAGCGATCAGTGCTATAAAAATGCACTGATTATTGTGTAAATGACACTGGCAGGGAAGGGGTTAAACAATAGGGGTTGATCAAGGGGTTAAGTGTGTCCAAGGGAGTGATTCTAACTGTGGGGGGGATGGGCTACCACGGATATGACAGCAATCACTGCTCCCGATGACAGGGAGCAGTAGATCCATGCCATGTCACTAGGCAGAACAGGGAAATGCCTTGTTTACATAGGTATCTCCACGTTCTGCAGCTCTGTGTCACGATCGCGGGACACCGGCGGATAACGAGTCCTCAGGTCCCGCGGGCACTGTCCCGGAGCACACAGCAGGCGCTCACTAACCCGCGATTTAAAGGGGACGTACCTGTACGTCCATTTGCGCAGCCATGCCATTGTGCCAACCTATATCGTTGTGTGCTGGTCAGCAAGCGGTTAAAGGGTAAATCCAACCAAAATTTATATATTGTTTCTTAACCTCCCTGGCGGTATGATTATGTCTGGAATTTTGTACCAAAAGCGGTACAATTTTTTGCATGGAAATTTGGTGATATGTATTAAAGGCCTGCAATTCTTAGTAATTACTTACTTAAACCTGGCCAAACAAGACTCTAGTAGACATCCCAGATGTGATCAATTTGAAACACAAAATCATGAATTATAATCTAATAAATAATATAATTTTATTCAATAATGTAATAAAAAATAATTAAATTTGTCAAACAAAGAAATTCAATACACATCCTGAGTGTGATAAATTTTGAAGCATGGAACTGGACAAAGTCCGACGTTACAATCAGGACAATGGAACCCTGTTTCTTTTTGGACTTTCTTTCCATTGCCATCTCTCTTTGAACAGCAAACCATGCACATCCTGGTAGGTGCTGCCTTTTTTGTGCTTGGCGGTATGTAGTCCATAAAATGACGACCAGTCGGGCGTTCTGGGTTGACAACGTCAACAGCACATCGTTCGGGTCTGTTCACAGCTACTGATGGCGTCTGGTGGTTGACAAAAATCTGCTCAGACACCTACCAGATAAGGTCAGAATGAACAAGAGGCATATTACTCTTTGCTCTATACAGGATATAAGAATTCCAAAGGCATTGTTCCAGAGGATGCCTGAAAATGTCATTGCCTGATCGGCTCTGTCGACACCTCCCATTGTGTTATAGTCGATCATGACTTGCGGCTTCAGCACATCTTTCCCAACTTTTGTGCGGACCATGGCAGTGGAGGTATTGTGCACAGTACTCATGAGACACACGTCCTTCTTGTCTCGCATTGCCATCATCTTACCCTTCTGAAAGGCAACCATTTCTCAGATTTTTTGTTTTTTCTTGGCAAACATAGATGGCATGTCACGTCGGTTAGGCCTAACGGTACCATACTCATCAGTTTTGTAGCAAAACCTCATACAGTTCTGGAGACGTATAGTACCTGGGGTTGAACTTCGTGCCTTTACCGGTGTAAATGACCGAATTCCAGATGTATCCAGTGGCTGACTCGCAGAGCATGTAGAATTTGATGCCAAACTGCACTCTTTTGGATGAAATAAACTGTATCCACTTAGGCGTCCCTTGTAGGTCATCAGACTTTCATCCACACTGACGTCCCTTTCTGGCACGTAGGCCTGCTGAAAATTGGTCACAATCATTTGGCATACCTCCCAGATTTTTTTTAGTTTGGGCGCAGGATGCGTGGCCTCATCAAAGTCTTCATTGTTCGTGAAGTGGAAATACTTCATGATGAGAGAAAACCGGTATTCTGACATCACAGTGCCAAAAAAGGGGGGGGGGGGGGCAGTAACTTATTGGTGGTCCAGTACCATTTCTGGAGCGGTTTCCCCACCACCCCCTGAAGAATGAGGAGTCCGAGAAACTGCCAGATGTCCTCTTTAGTCACCGGTTCCCACTTTCTGCTTCTGGAAAACCTGGCATGCAGCGTAGCGGATTGCTGATCATGGTAGCGATTTGTCTCTGACAATTTTTTCAATTACCTCAGTGAGGAATAATTGCAGGTATGCCAGAGGGTTGTCACGCTCAACATCTACCTTCATCCCAGGTGATCCAGTGAATGTGAATCTTGGGGGCGCTACCTGGTCCGAATCACAGTCTATAGGGCACCAAGTGCGCACACCGCTGAGGACAGGAGCAGGATCATCGTGTCAGTGTCAGACAACAAATCTCCCCACGACTCACTATGGCTCAGTTCTGCGAGAAACTCCGTTTCACTGCCGCTGTCACTCAACTGGTCCAAAAGCGCCTTTGTAGCAAAGTGGAGCTTTTTTGATGCCATGTTCTAAATATTTTTTATGGTCACAAATGACACCAAAATGTCAGGCAAGGGGCACTGTACAGTGATGGTGTCAGATCCTAAGGTGATACAGTGTAATCCTCTCAGATTACAATATATCACCTCCTTTTATGTGTGTGTTTTACTTTTCAAATTTGAATTACCCGCCCAGTTCCGCTCCCATGCACCGCTGCTGCTCGCAGTGAACGGAACAAGGAAGTCAGGTGACGGTCGGCGAGAGCGGCAGTGAGCTCGCTGGCGATCACAGCAATAGGATATCATCACCGGATCGCCAGGAGAAGGTAAAGGGGTGCCGCTGCAGGCTCTGCAAAGCTACCCCGAGCGTGACTCGGGGGTTACCACTTCTATCAGGAAAAATCAACCCAGAGAAATGCCTTACTTTAATAGAAAACTGGATGTCGAAGAGTTATCTTAAACTCAACGGCTCAAAAACAGAACTTCCCCTGTTTCACGCCAATCGAAAGAATCATCCCGCAACAACATAGACACCCCCACCCATTCTGGGTAAAACCATCACCCCTAGCACCAAAGTCAAAAGTCTTGGAGTCATATTCGACACCGACATGACAATGGATGCACAAATAGGGTCAGTAGTCAGCGGATGGCACCATCTGCTGTGCCTACTACGCAGACTCACTCCCTTAATCCCTAAAGAAGACATAACAGTCGTGGTGGGAACAATTATCAACTCCAGACTTGACTATGCAAATGCCCTCTATCTCGGACTCCCCAAATACCAAATCTCTCGTCTGCAAGTCGTTCAAAATACGGCCGCTCGATTGGTGACGGGGAAAAAAACATGGGAATCGATCTCACTCTCAATGAGGTCGCTTCATTGGTTGCCAGTAAAAGACAGAATCACTTTCAAGGCACTCTGTCGAACGCATAAGTGCGTTCAAGGAAATGCCCCCCAATATCTATGCGAAAAACTAAAAGCTCACAACCCCAATCGCGTTCTGCGATCCACAAACCAAAATCTACTCCAGATACCCAAAGCCAGATACAAGTCCAAAGGAAAATGGAGATTTGCAGTCCAAGGACCCAGACTATGGAACGCTCTACCAACTAACATCCGATTGGAGGTGAGAGGAAAAATCAAAACCTATCTCTTCTGAGGGCAAAATTTTCACTCAGAAAATGGATACTAAGCGCCCAGAGGCGATTCAGTTCGCATGTGTTGCGCTATATAAGTTTCTCACTCACTCACTCACTCACTCACTCACTCAGAGTCACGCTCGGGATTACCGCCAAGGAGGTTAATAAATGTTTTAGAGTTAAACCACTGGACAATTTTTATATCACTTGGGGACTCAATTGGTTTTATCTCCCTGTTGATTTTGTTTAATTATATTAGGGAGAGTTTAACAGGAGGAACTTGAACACACAAAATGTGGATGGGGTCACCAAAAAATCCAAATTGGACAGGAAGTATCCAAAACATATAAGAAGCCATGGGCTGACTCAGCCCACCAGGCTTCACATATAGCAAAAATTAAAGATTTAGCTGGACTGACCCTTTAACACATTTTTTTCATTAAGTAATTAATATATTCATTAATTAAAATAACACAATTGGCACCACGGTATCATTCATTTTCACCTTTATCAATCTCAGCCCTGATTGCTTAAGTAATAAGCACACTCAAAGAGCTCAATAAGAACGTGCCATGAAGACGGAATAATTTTTTTTTTTTTTTTTTTTTTTTTAAATCTAAGCAGTTTTAAATAACATAAAAAGCCTGAGGCTAACATAATGTTATGTAAGGTAAAAACCTTTCTCCGAGCTGTAGCTTTCACATTGGTAACAAAAAAAAAAAAAAAAAAACACATAAAGTTAATTAGAGAGTAATTGCATATCACAAGAGATTGATATATCATCTGCTGGTAGAATTTCTGGTTCTACGCCAATTAAGAGCAAAGTAGAGAGACAGAGAAAAGTCTTAGGGGTCAGCACTGCAGACCTGCTGCCGTCACTCACTTCATATGTATTTTATGAAGTCTTTCAAACCGCTTATTAATTTATAACATTAATATCAGAAGTTAGACGGAGCTCTTGGACTGCTCCCTCCTGCTGCGAACTACAATCTAATATACAGACCGTAAACGGCAAATTTGTTTAATTGAAACTTTCAGATGTAGGTAAGTTCATGTTTATTTACATAGTTTCGATGCGTACATGGAAATTAATAAAGATGAAATGTATAAAAGCTAAAATACTGTAAATACATTTATTTAAATACAGAGATCTTTGGGAAGTAAGTAGGTTGTCTGGGACTATTGTCCTTGGGTATTACAGGGTCTTATTACCTAGTCATTTATTAGTGAGGGCAATGGCTGGGCGCAGCCTGGAAGACAAAGTTCCTCAGGGGCGGGTATACTCAGCTTGCTTTGATTACCTTATTATATTTCACTGCTTGTTAGGCATAAGGTGGCAAATCCTCTAAAAACCTGCCTAACTTAACTTTTAGCAGTTAAGTTACACTGGCGGAAAATTTCTACCTAAGTGCCCGATCCACAAAGCACTTACCTAGAAATTTTCGGCTGTGTAACTTAAGTGCCTCCGTCGCAAGGCGGTCTTCTCATCCAGGGGGCGATGACAATTTAAATGAGGTGCGCTCCCGCGCCGGACGTTCTGCTCATGCGTGTGACGTCATTTTTCCCGACGGGCAGCGCGCGAAATTACGTTACGTCGGGCTTTGTGGATTGCGACGGGACAATAAAGTTGCGTCGGGAAAAAAAAAAAGTTACGCGGCGAAAAATAAAATTTGAAATTTTAAAAAAAACACTGCGATCGAAAAAAAGGTATGTTTTTACAAGGTGTTACTAGTAAGCATCCCTAATTTTACGCATGCAAAACGTAACTTACGCAGAAAACACAAAGCTAAAAAGCTTTGTGGATCTGCCTAAGTCCTCATTTGCATACGCAAAGCGGCATTTCAACTCGAAATGCCCCCAGCGGCGGATGCGGTACTGCATCCTAAGATCCGACAGTGTAAGTCTCTTACAGATGTCGGATCTTCTGCCTATCTTTGGAAAACTGATTCTGAGGATCAGTTCCAAAGATAGGCACAGGGATACGCAGGCTGAACAGCAGTTCCGCCTGCGTATCCCTTTTGAGGATTTGGCCCAAGGTCTCATGCACATGGATGCTTAGCAGCTTCTTTATGAGGAGACATAAAATCCCTAGAGCTTCCTGACACCCAGGGAGCCACGCGTGGGTGGGTTTAGCATGATGCAGTGGCAGTAACACACACTGAGTCCAGGTGCAATTGAGAGAACTTGTATTGAAGTAAAGGCAAAGCAATTCACAATAAGCCCAGTGGAAGAAAGACCAACCGGGACCATTCACGGATGGCAACAGCGTGTAGCAGAACAGATCTCAGCCGAGATGACATCATCTGTCTGGAGGGGCAGAATGCAGCCTGGCCGATCTGAGCCCAAGTGGGGAGGTTTCCAGGAAGATGAGTGGATCCCTACGCTTTCCCCACTCATCTGGAATCTTTCTCTGCCGCTAATACTGTCCCTGTTAAATGGGTGACCTGTCCCTACACTGTCCACATGCTAAAAGCATGCCAAACCAAAGAGCCAGGGTCTGCAAGGAGCCATTATTGCTCCTGAAATTAATATTTTCAGAATCCCTAGCGCCTTTAAAATAGGGTGACAAGACATCCCCAGTTTCTGGAGACAGTCCCCGGAATAAAGACACTGTCCCCGGACCAAGTCTGTCCCCGGTTTTGTCCCTGTATTGGATTTGAACAGGGGCTGGGGCAATTTAAAAAATAAGCCTTTTACAGAATACAAAAAAAAATCTGAATTACACCCTTCCCTGCGCTGCTGCTGCTATTAGATTAGGAGGGTTTATTTTTTTCCATTATCTGTGCCCCTTTCTTATGATCATGTGCTGGTCGGAGCGGAGGGACTATTTCTTCAGTTTCCGGCGCATGCCCATTCAGCTCCGCTCGCATGTTCTTCTGCCTTGGCTTAAGTCCCGGCCAACCGCCTGCCTATTTAACTCCTTGCCTTGCCTGGTGGAGTGATCTTCCTCCGCTCCCCACCCAGTTGTAGCCGGGGTTCGGAGAGTAAGACTTGAAAGGCTGTGAGGCGGGCGGCGGCAGAGACGAGCAAAGAGTCGCTGATTACTGCCATTACTAGTAAAAACAAATATGTCCCCGGATTTCATTTGAAAAATCTAGTCACCTTACTTTAACAGATCTTACAGCGTTATCTTGTTGTCATTTGAATGGCGGTTCCAGCAGCTTACTCTTCGGCGGTGTCAGTAGGCTCCCAGTGGCTTCATTAGTCCCAGCAGTGGTGGTTCTCCGCTCCTGGTTCAGAGGTCCTGCTCTCATCGATCCCCAGCTAGGAACCAGCTCTCTAGTGACATGCCCAGATCTCCAATGCTCTTGTAAGTGCTCTACTATTGTTTTGTTTTTTTTGTCATATGACGTCCTGGACTTTCAGTGGGGATATCTGAAAGATGCCTGCAGCTACAGGCATCATTCAGATATCCATCTCTTCAGCCGGCGATTCTGTGCACCATAAGAGCGATCATAGCGGCGCCCCCCCCCCCCCACCACCACCATCTGGTGCTTCTCCGGGCTCTCCCGTGCCATCAGAGACCCGGAGAAACGTTCAGCCGGCGCCGGATGGGAGGCATAGAAATGACAGGTGACCAGGTAGTCACCAGTCATCTCTATGATTGTCGGAGGCCCGGGCACGAAGTGATGACGTCACGCCCAGGTAGCGGAATGTAAACAAAGCCGCAATCGCGGAATAAACGTGACCAAAAATAAATAAGAAAAAAGTGTAAAAATAAAATAAATTAAGTAAAATAAAGTAATATATTTTTTTAAACACCCCTATCCCCAGTAGCTCGCACTCAGAAGCAAACACACACGTAAGTCCCGCCCATATATGTATATATGGGTGGGACCCCCATGTATATATATGCGATACCACACATGTGAGGTATCGCCGTTTGCGTTAGAGCACCAGGAACAATTCTAGCACTAGACCTCCTCTGTAACTCTAAACTGGTAACCTGTAAAAAAAAAATAAGTGACGCCTATGGAGATTTTTAAGTACTGAAGTTTGGCGCCATTCCATGAGTGTGCACAATTTTAAAGCGTGACATGTTGGGTATCTATTTACTTGGCGTAACTTCATCTTTCACATTATACATAAAATTGGGCTAACTTTACTGTTTTGTTATTTTTTAATTAATGAAATAGTTTTTTTCCCCAAAAAAAGGCATTTGAAAAATGATTGCGCAAATACCGCGCAGGATAAAAAGTTGCAATGACTGCCATTTTATTCCCTAGGGTGTCTGCTAAAAAAAACATATATATTGTTTGGCGGTTCTGAGTAATTTTCTAGCAAAAAAAATATGATTTTTGCATGTTGGAGAGAAGTGCCAAAATTGGCCCGGTATGGAAGTGGTTAAAAAATAAAACTACCGTATATACTCGAGTATAAGCCGACCCTAGTATAAGCCGAGGACCTAACTTTACCACAAAAAAAATGGGAAAACTTATTGACTCGAGTAAAAGCCGAGGGTAAGAATGCAGCAGCCACTGTAAGCGGAAAATGACCATTTGCACACCTCACTCAGCTGATTGCAACCTCACTATGCCATACCTCGCTGTGTCCATTGCAACCTCACTGTGCCATACCTCACTGTGCCCATTGCAACCTCACTGTGCCATACGTCACTGTGCCCATTGCAGTCTCACTATGCCATACCTCACTGTGCCCATGAGGCCGCGTACACACGGTCGGTCCAAACCGATGAAAACGGCCTGAAGTCCAGTTTCATCGGTCCAAACCGAACTTGCTTTAAAATCTAACTGATGGACGGCTGACCATCGGTCAAAACCGATGGTTAGTACACAAAAGCATCGGATTAAAATCTGCGCATGCTCAGAATCAAGTCGACGCATGCTTGGAAGCATTGAACTTTGTTTTTTTTCAGCACGTCGTGTGTTTAACGTCACCGCATTCTGACCTGATAGGTTTTTGAACTGATGGTGTGTACGTACATCAGACCATCGGTCTGCTTCAGCGGTGAACCGATGAAAACGGTCCGTCGGACCATTCTCATCGGATGGATCGACCGTGTGTACGCGGCCTTACAGTCTCACTATGACCGAGTACCTGCATTCTTGACAGGCGTCCATTTTTTTAAAAGTTGCGGCTTCCTCCTGGCGTTCCGTTACATGATAGGCATTTGACACTGTGTTCCACCTATCACGGAGGTCCGCTCATCCTCGGACTCAGTTTCCCAGCAGACACTGTGTTCAGTGTTCCTCCAATCACGGACATTCTTTCATACTCGAACAAGAGGATGTCCGCGATTGGCGGAACACTGAACACGGTGTCTGCTGGGAAACTGTCCGAGGATAAGAGGACCTCTGTGATAGGTAGAACACAGTGTCAAATGCCTATCACGGAACGGAACACCAGGAGGAAGCTGCGACTTTAAAAAAAAAATGGACACCTGTCAAAAATTCAGGTACTGACTCAAGTATAAGCCGAGGGGGGTATTTTCAGCCCTAAAAAAAAGGGCTGAAAAATTTGGCTTATACTCAAGTATATACGGTAACTTACTTCATGATATGGCTTCCAAGTGACCCTCTTCCTTTTCTTTTATCTTTAAAGTAAAACTACAGTGTATAGGCAAAACTTTTTTTTTGGATAGAGTGAAGGAGGGTTACAACCCCTGGCAGGATATTTTTTTTGCCTTCTGTGTCTCATTGCAGAGATTTGCCTTCACTTCCTTTCCCATAGCCAAACAGTAAGTGAGAGGAAATCCATACAAATTAATGTAATTCCCTGGGGACCTAATGGGCCCCCCATTTTACTGTACATATACGGTGGCAAGGTGGCTCTCCTATGCAAAATCACGACCCGCTCCTGCTGTGATTAGACACAGCGCCAGTCAATCAGCGGGTCCAGCGGACATCACGCCGATTGTTCCCGAGAGAAGCAGAACAGCGGCCTGCCGATGTAAACAAGGCAGATCGCCGCTCTGTAAGACAAGAAGGTAGTGAGCCTGTGTTTGTTCTAAGCAGGAACACAAACCTTTGACTTCCCACAGTACAAGCACATCCCCCCACAGTTAGCAAGCACTGCCTACACATTTAATCCTTTGATCACACCTGATATTAACCCCTTCCCTGCCAGTGTCATTAGTACAGCAACAGTGCATATTCTTATGAAAGAAAAGATAACCGCTCAAGAGAACCAGAGAGCCAATCTCCTAGGATCCGAACCAAGGGTGCAGGCGATGCAATGAGAATGCAAACTCAAAGAAAAAAAGGCTGGGACAGCCGCACTCCAAAAAAATTCCTTTTTAATAAAAATTGGTCACAAAATTACATGCCACGGCCATGTAATTTTGGCCGTGGCATGTCATGGCGTGTCACTGGTCCCCAAAAAAGTGTCACTTAGTGTCCGATTTGTTCGTTGCAATGTCGCCGATTGCCGCCCTTACTAGTAGAAAAATAAAAATTCCACAAAAATATCCCCTAGTTTGTAGATGCTATAAATTTTGGGCAAACCAATGAATATATGCTTATTGGGATTTTTTCTACCAAAAATATGCAGCAGAATACATATTGACCTAAATTGATTTCTTAAATTTGACTTCTTAAATTTTTTTATTGGATGTGTTTTAGAGCAGAAAGTAATAAAATATTTTTTTTTTTCCAAAATTGGCGGTCTTTCTGTTTATAGCGCAAAAAATAAAAACCGCAGAGGTGATCAAACACCACCAAAAGAAAGCTCTATTTGTGGGGAAAAAAAGGACACCGTTTTTATTTGTGTACCGTGTCTCACGACCACGCAATTTTCAGTTAAAGTAACGCAGTGTTGTATTGCAAAAAATTACCTGGTCATGCAGGGAGGTAAACCTTCCAGAGTCCAAGTGGTTTAGACCCCTTTCACACTGCTATTACCGCTAATGCAGGGGTGGCCCCAGTGTAAAAGGGGTCTAAAATATATTGAACCCTCACCTTGTAAAACACCCCATTTAGTTTAAAAATAGAAATGAAAGGCAAAATGTTTGTGTATATATTTAAAAAAAAACTTATAAACACCTTTTTTACTTATAAATGATTACAAACCCTCTGTTCTCAGCTACATAAGAAGAGTGGATAGATGGGGTGGAGACTGCAGTGGGGTGTGTTAGCAAGAGGCAGAGAAATAGCAGGACACTGGTCTTTTCCGTGAATAAATGTGCAGTTGGGAATGTCAGTCAGCACAAGTCTAACCACTGGATGACAGGCAGGCTATGCTCCCAGCACAACCAGAAAACAGACCATGCTGGGACGAAGAAGCTTCTAAATCTAGCATGGTCAGTTTGAAATAGGAAAGCAGGGGGGGCTGGCAGGATCACCAGGTATTTCACACAAATACAAAGAGAACGGGATGATTTTTTACTCAAGTACATGGTACAACAGGCATATCAGGAATATAAAATGTTAGGGTAAGAAGCATTTTAAGGCAGATTACCCCTAAGGTAGAAAGACCGCAAATAATACGTCCCTACTATAAAATGAAAAAACAAAAATCAAGTGTTGGCTTGAGGTACAGTTGCCCTACAACAACATTAGCAAAATTTGAAGCTTCACCTGATACTTCATTAATGTGTTATGAGGATGATGCGTAACTTCACTCTTCATGTCTGGGTGGCGGAGCATTACTTGTAGTAATCTAAACACTATTTTGTAACATTTGAACCAATGCTGTCTTTTGTTCTCCATGGCTTTTCTTGGCAGCAGAGCAGTCCAGCAACAAATATACTGCATTAGTAGCTCCTCAGCATACAATGCCATGCCATCAGTTTTTGGTCACCAGTTCTCAAGAAAGACATTGTTTATTAGAGTTCAGCAAAGGGCAACAGCCATAAGGACTCATTACATTGATTATAGTTATTTACTCTGGGGAAGAGGTGCTGAAGAGGGGATATGATTTCAATAAAACACATCAAATGTGACTTCAGTAACTGTAATGAACTGTTCACTCTTAGGCCTCGTACACACGATAGGTTAAAAGACAGCGGTCTGATGGACCGTTTTCATCGGTCAAAACCGATCGTGTGTGGGCCCCATAGGTTATTTAACCATCGGTTAAAAAAAAGCCAACTTGCTTTAAATTTAACCGATGGATTCCTAACCGATAGGAAAAAAACGATCGTTAGTTGGCACGAACATCGGTTAAAAATCCATGCATGCTCAGAATCAAGTCGACGCATGCTTGGAAGCATTGAACTTCGTTTTTTTCAGCACGTCGTTGTGTTTTAAGTCAGCGCGTTCTGACACGATCGTTTTTTTAACCGATGGTGTGTAGGCGCGACGGACCATCAGTCAGCTTCATCGGTTAACCGATGAAAACGGTCCATCGGTCCGTTCTCATCGGATGGACCGATCGTGTGTACGCGGCATAAGATCTCCGAGGACACAAAGCCATGATTTGAAATTAGAAGAAAGGAGGTTTAACCTTTGATTAAGGAAAGGATTTGTTACTGTTAGAGCAGTAAAAATGTGAAACTCTCTCCCCCCAGAAAGTGGTACTAGTTGAGAGTGTCAACAGCTTTAAAAACTATTTAAATACTGGTTGCCTTTAGGAAGTACAGGGCTATGATAATTGTTAGGGAATAAAAATCACATATACACACAAAGGTTGAACTGGATGGACTTGTGTCTTTTTTTCAACAAACTATGTAAACCAGGCCTAAGCTTTTAGAAAGCAATTTTAAACAAAAATTCTTAGGAAGAGAAGGTTCTATGAAAGTTTGTTCCTTTTTCTAATCATTAGTGGAGTTAAATCAACGTTTGTTTTCTACAACAGTGATGGGAACATTTAAAAAAAGTGTTCAAACAGTGTTCAAACCACACGTGTGAGGTATCACTGCGATTGTTATGCCCCGTACACACGTTCGGTTTTCCTGTAGTAAAAAGTTGGATGGTTTTTCCGACGGAATTCCTCTCAAGCCTGCCTTGCGAATAACACGGTCACACAAAAGTTCGGTGAACTTTTGACTGCCAAGAACGCTGTGACGTAAAATACTACGACGAGACAAGAAAATTAAGTTCAATTCTTCTGAGCATGCGTAAGAATTTTGCGCATTGGAAATTGTACATACACAATCGGAAATTCCGATCATTTTTTTTCCTGACGGGAAAAAAAAAAAGAGATCCTGCTCTCTATCTTTTTCCAGCAGTTTTTCCGTTGGAAAAAGTCTGATGGAGCATACACACGTTTGGGATTCCAGACCAAAAGCTCTCATCAGACTTTTTCCAACAGGAAAACCGATTGTGTGTACGAGGCATAACAGTTTATGTGGTTTTTATTCAGTCAAGGTCATTAATTCCAAAATCAGATGTTAAAAGCAAACAAAACCTTTTTGAATGACATTTGAATGTTCTGAAATTTTAATTTGAGTTTTTCCTAAGAATTTTGGTGTTGAAATTCTATCCATCTATGGCCAGCTTAAAGTGGTTGTAAACCCTCTTGGACTACTTCTACCTATAGGTAAGCCTAAAATAAGGCTTACCTATAGGTAGTGGAAATATCTCCTAAACGTGTGCCATTTAGGAGATATTTCACTTGTAGTCCGGCGCAAATCTTCTCTGCGCATCCGCGGGGAAGAAACAAAACTAAGTGCCGTTTCTTCCCCAGCCTGTGCTGTGAATTGCGGCTCTCGTGCGCATGTGCGGGAGTGACGCCACGCGGCTCTTTGGATTTACATTCTAATCTGCTCTGTTTAGCTCATTTCACTTTTTTGTAAATACATGAAAATACATGAAGATTTCCTATTTGCACATACAGTACTGATGGGTTTTTATTGCCTGAATTGATCATTGGCTTTGGCTTTAAGTGGACATTTACTTTCTCTTCCATTCATTGATGGACACAGCCTCTCTTCCTATTGCATGACCAAAGAGGGTTTTATAGCCCCACCTACAGGAGTAAAACACTAGGCAGAATTAAGACTTGGCAGCTCCTATGGGCAGTCCTCTCGGGCATAAAACCCCCTCGGCCTCCAGGATTTGGCAGACGTTTGTGCAGGCATATGCCATTGGCGAGCTGGAACCTCCCTTCTCTGTTACAGCGCACTCCACTAGGGCGATTGGTGCCTCCTGGGCTTTCCGACATCAGATGTCTGTTTTCTCATGTTTGCAAGGCGGCGACCTAGTCGTCTGTGCTTATGTTTACTAACTTCTATAAAGCTGATGTGTTGGCATCCTCTGATATAAGTTTTGGCCGCTACATTTTGCAGGCGGCTGTTTAGCACTCTCAGGCACCCCTTGGTGTGGTTTGAAGTGTTGGCATGTGGGCATGTTGGGTATTTTCTTCATTGGCTGGTTTGCCCACACCTCGTTGTGGCACTGCTTGGGGACATCCCTGCTTGGTCATGAATTATGAAGAGAGGCTGTGTCCATCAACGAACGTAAGAGAAAACTTGATTTTTTGTTACTCACTGTAAAACTCCTTTATTGACAGGCACAGACCCCTCCTCTCTATGGAATTTCTCCTTTGATGCTGCTTGTGACTAACTGAAGGCCTATAGCATTGAGGGGGTTTTATGCCCAGATGGGACTACCCATAGGAGGTGCCAAGTCTTTTTTCTGCCTAGTATCCTACTCCTGTAGGTGTGGCAATAAAACTCTGCTGGGTCATGAATTACAAAGAGAGATTGTGTCCCTCATTGAACTCAGAGAAAATAATTTTACGTGAGTAACAAAAAATCTATTTTTTTTGTAGAACTTTACAAGGCTACATAAATACATTCCACACACAAGTCACACTATCAATATAAAAATGAGAGTGCTGATTCTGGATCTCAGGTTCAGTTTTTGAGTCTAGGTACCTAAATAGCTACATATACTAAACTCAGACCAGAATTGCAGTCTCATCGGATAATACTTTGTAAAAAGAAAAAAATATATATTTTATCTAATTAAACAACCAGAAGCTGTCAATTATTTTTTAGAAAAGCTCCTTGTCCTGATCATTAAATAGCTGACCTTGAAGGACAACTTTACCTATGCGTGCCACATCCTCATTCTTTTCTATGGGAAAGTTATGCTCAAGCAGCCGCTCAGAGCACAGCTTTCCTTTCCTGGGGCCACGGTGCAGATGTGCTACATGAAATGGCAATTTTTGGGAGAAAGGACAGGGCCACACAGTAAAGATTGCTGGATCTGAGCTACAGGTAGGTATTTTACATAGTAGGCAGCACTCTGCACGGTGTGGGAACTATACAGTTGTACTTTAACCACTTCAGCCCCAGAAGATTTTACCCCCTTCCTGACCAGAGCACTTTTTACAATTTGCCATAAAAACAGGATATTGGTCATGGGACTTTAAATTACTGTAGGTGGGTCACACAATGAGATAAAGAATATAATTTATGGTTACAAAACATACACAAATACATTACATAAATTATATCAAAATATTCACATAGTCATCTGTAAGGCCCCTACCAGGTCTGCCTGTGAGTTTTGTCGGCGGACCTGAACGGCCGCTCCATACAATCCTATGGAGCGTCGGATGTCAGCGGAGACATGTCCGCTTACATCCGACCCGATCCAATCCACCAAAAATCAGACAGTTGGTGATACGTCCCCATCCGTCCATATCGGATCGGGTGAGATCTGATGAACACGGACATGATGTCCGTGTTCATCAGATCTCTCCATAGGAGACAGCGGCGCTGCACAAGCCCCTCCCCACTCAGTAAGCAGAGAGGGACCTGTCATCCGCCGGCTCAGCGGAGATCTGCGAAGAGATCTCCTGCTGAGCTGGCGGACTCCGTAGCGACGAATCCGCCTCGTGTGAAAGAGGCCTAAATGAAACATCATAAAAAAGGTCCATACAAAGTCATAACAAGTAAATAATGATATATAATGAAACAAGTTGTGTAGCATCCATAGAACTCAAGATATTAATCTCATGTAGGTCTGTGTAGAGGAAAATAAAATAAATAATATAATCAGTATTCTCCACAAATAAATGGGAGAATATGATACTAGATGACTTTGCTACTCACATGCCACCTCAAAGAAAGGGCTCAGTATCAGGGAGGAGAAGTGGAGGTGCACGGATGAACGCCTGTCGCGGGGTTGAGGCGGGGAAGAACTGCCCCTAATAACAGGTCGCGGAAGAAACAGCCAGGACCTCTGGTGTGGTTCATGTAATGTGTAAATTGATGTGAGCCAGTCAATTCTAGAATAAGTGTGTGTAGCGCCTGGTTACTTCTAAGGTAACCGGTGCTATTGAAATTTAGGGGTAATCAGAGTGTAAGTGACTCTGATTCCGATTCTAACCAATGATTAGAATCTCTGTCTCAGCTTGGCTGTGCTGTGGGCTTATTCTGTTGCGCTGGGGTGTTCTTCCAACCCCCAGTGCGGTAGGTGGCAGCAGTGGAGCCAAGGTTTGGGTGTTCTCTCCCAGCGACCAATCAGGAGGTTTGGGCCTCGCTGGGCATGGTGGGAGAGGGTACTTATGAGGCAGATGCCATTTTGTGGGAGCTTCTTCCGGTGTGGCACCCACCTTTAGGGTGGCCACCTCACGGCGCTCCGGTGTTATGGCCTACCTGGCCGGAGTGTGCGTAATATGTTGTGATCCTGGTTTCGGGCCTAAAATGGTCCGGAGCATTTGAGCAGGATGGGGACCCGGTGGTCGACTGGGTTCCCACTTCCAAGATCCCAAGTGAGTTTAGCTGTTTGGTGGGGAGTCCATCTGAGGAGCGCCAATGAGAGGCTGGCGGTCCAACAGGATTCTGACAAACCACCGGGGATCGAAGTGACCGGACACTGAAGGACTGACTCCTCTTTCAGTCGGTACCTGGGCGAAGTTAAGGAAAGAGGTTCCATTCTGACATTCATCTAAAAGAGCCTGTGGAAGAGGCTCTGTTCTAAGGAGATTCGAGCGGTGTTCTGGCTGCTAGGTCAGTGAGAGAGACCTATGCGGTCACGCTAAAACCACTCAGGCAGGAGTGGTGTAAGAAAAGCTGCTATGTATAGGAACAGGACTGTTCCAAGTAACTAGGCCTGAACCTGCGATTCTCCTTTTCCACCTCTATCCCTTTCATCACCTGTTAACCGTTTTTACCCGGCTGTGTAATAAAGTACACATAAAAGACATTTATTCGTGGACATTCCTTTACTGCTGCTGTGCGCATCTTTCATCCCTAGATATTTGGAGAGAGCCATGAGGTAGAACTGCCATCCCAATCTATAACCAGCGGCTCCTTCGGGGGTGAGCGATACACGTATATATGGTAAATATTATTAGAATGTGACATAAATAAAAATTGTATTGCTGAAATAATGTGTGGAGTAAAAATAAATACGGTAAATAGAAAGAAAAAAAAATATTTAATGATGGGAGGGGATTATGTGGGATAAACAGGTATGCGACCAGTATGTGTATTGGCATAACATCAAAAAGCAACAAAAATCAAGAAACCAAACAAATGTGCACAAGTGGGAAATGGGATGTGGGGATAACCACCACATATATTACCAATGTGCAGCCACAGGTGCTGGATGAGGATCCAAGGAGCTGCCGTAAGGCGGTGTGCAATGTGAACTGATAACTAGTTCCAGTTAAATAACCCCACAGCCTGTGGCACTGCGTCGCTTTAACTGACAATTGCGCGGTCATGTAACGCTGTACCCAAACGAAATTTGCATCCTTTTTTCACACAAATAGAGCTTTCTTTTGGTGGTATTTGATCACCTCTGCTGTTTTTATTTGTTGTGCTATAAACAAAAAAAGAGTGACAATTTTGAAAAAAATATATATTTTTCACTTTTTGCTATAATAAATATCCCCCAAAAAGTTTTTAAAAAATGTATTTCTTCATCAATTTAGGCCAATATATATGCTTCTACGTATTTTTGGTAAAAAAAAAATGTTTTAAAAAAAATCGCAATAGGCGTATATTGAAAAGTTATAGCTTCTACAAACTATGGGAAAGATTTATGACATTTTTATTATTATTTTTTACTAGTAATGGCGTGATCGTCAATTTTTAGCGGTACTGCAACATTTTTGGGACCATTGACATTTATACAGCGATCAGTGCTATAAAAATGCACTAATTACTGTGTAAATGTCACTGGCAGGGGAGGGGTTAACACTGGGAGGCGATCAAGGGGTTAAATGTGTTCCCTAGTTAGTGTTTCTAACTGTGTGGGGATAGGACTGACTAAGGGGGGAGACATATCGCTGTTCTTACTTACTAGGGACACACGATATGTCCCCTCTCCCCTGACAGAACGGGGTCCCCCTCTGTGCACCTGGCACAGGCGCGCTTCAAGCGGCTCTTAAAGGGGACAATGTACCAATACGTTGTTTTGTGGGAACATGCTACTTTGCCGACGTATATCGGTGTGAGCCAGTTGGCAAGTGGTTAAAGTGGTTCCAAAGCCTAAGGCTGGGTTAACACTACTGGGAATTGGATGCGCGGATTTCTCCACATCCAAGTCCCATGTCAGGAGCGTGTGACTAGTTTACACATCTCCAGAGCCGCTCCCGTGCGTCTTCTGGTCCATTTTAGAATTTGGGCTGAAATCGGACCTGAAACCTTATAGAGGAAGTAAACCCTGATGGGCTAGTACTGTAGGCATCGCATACTAGCCCATTATGTGGCATTTACCTGCAAACGAAGCCTGCGCTGTCCCCGCTGGTGGCCACATCCATCTTCGCCCCTCTTGCTTCCGGGGGCCACGGACTCCAGCTCTGCGCTTGAGAGCCGTCAGTCATGGCACTTGCTAATGAAGAAATGGCTCGGAGGACCGTTTCTTCACAGCGCATGCGCCGATAACATCATTGGCGCACTACAAGGTAAATATCTCCTGACGCATGCTGAGATATTTACAGTACCTATAGGAAAGCCTTATTATAGGCTTACCTATAGGTAAAAGCGACAATGAGAGGTATACAACCACTGTAATGCATTATATACAAGTTAACTCCTCCCCCTCCCCTCCTTCTACTTACCTGAGCTTGGTCTCAATCCAGCACTCTCTGCTCTCTCCTTCCTCACTGAGCCAATGGCTCCTGCTGCTATCAATCAAATCCTGTGACGAAGGATCAGGAGACAGGGCAGAGCCACGCTGTCAGTGGCAATAGATGCAGACAGGGTGGCTGGGGAGTGAGCCTGTACGAGTGCCCATAGGGGGAATCCGAAAGGGGAGGATCGGGGCTTAAACTAGGTAAGCATCACATATTTGTTGTTTTTTTATAAAAAAGTTGAAGCTTTACAATGTCCAGCCACTTTGCCAAGGCTGAGATTGTGTCATCAGTCTGCTGCAGTCAGGAGGGATACATTTCCACAGTTTCTTTTCCCCCAGTGATCACTCAGACTGTAGCAAGTCACAAGAGAAGAAGCTGTAGCAGGGAACTGATCTGCGTCAGACATTTGTGAACTGCACAGGCACCAGGAGCCAGGATCTCAGTCCAGGAAGTAGATATTGACCAGGGAAGATGCTTAAAGGGGTTGTAAAGGTAATTTTTTTCCCCTAAATGGCTTCCTTTACCTTAGTGCAGTCCTCCTTCACTTACCTCATCCTTCGATTTTGCTTTTAAATGTCCTTATTTCTTCTGAGAAATCCTCACTTCCTGTTCTTCTGTCTGTAACTCCACACAGTAATGCGAGGCTTTCTCCCTGGTGTGGAGAAAGCCTCTTGAGGGGGCAAGCAGGAGTGTCAGGATGCCCACTAACACACAGCTCCTTTCTCTATAGTAGAGAGTGTCCTGACCCTCCTGCTCACCCCCTCCCCCCTCAAGAGGCTTTCTCCACACCAGGGAGAAAGCCTCGCATTACGGTGTGTAGTTACAGACAGAAGAACAGGAAGTAAAGATTTCTTAGAAGAAATAAGGACATTTAAAAGCAAAATGGAAGGATGAGGTAAGTGAAGGAGGACTGCACTAAGGTAAAGGAAGCTATTTATGGAAAAAAAAAATACCTTTACAACCCCTTTAACCGCTACACTACCGGTCGCTGTCAATTGACGGCGGCGCGATATTTCTATTGTTCTGACAGGACGTCATATGACGTCCTCGTCTTTTACAGCCACTAGGGGGCGCGCGCGCTCCCGCCGCATTACTGGGAACACGATGCGAGTGCCGATGGCCGCCGGGCACCAGCGATTGCCCAGTAACTGAGCAGGGACGTGGAGCTCCACGTCCTGTCAGGGAGAGGAGACCGATGCTGTGTCCCTTGTACATAGGGAAACAGATCGGTCACCTCCCCCAGTCAGTCCCCCTCCACACACAGTAAGAATCACTCCCAGGTTACACATTTAACCCCTTCCTCGCCCCCTAGAGTTAACCCCTTCACTGCCAGTCACATTTATACAGTAATCAGTGCATAGTTATAGCACTGTTCGCTGTATAAATGTGAATGGTCCCAAAAATGTGTCAAATGTGTCCGATGCGTCCACCATAATGCCGCAGTCCCAATAAAAATCGCAGATCGCCGCCATTACTAGTAAAAAAAAAAATAATAATAAAAAAAATCATTATGTCCCCTATTTTGTAGACGCTGAGGGCCAGATTCACGTAGATCAGCGGATCTTTAGATCCGCTCGATCTACCTGATTTAAGATCCGCTCCCGCAAGCTTGGGAGGCAAGTGGGTAATTCACAAACCACTTACCTCCAAACTTGCGGCGGCGGATCGCAAATCCCCCGGCGGAATTCAAATTCCGCGGCTAGGGGGAGTGTACTATTTGAATCAGGCGCGTTCCCGCGCCGATTTAAATGAGCATGCGCCGTCCGCGGAATTTCCCGGCGTGCATTGCTCCCACTGACGTCACTAGGACGTCAGTGGTTTCGACGTGAGCGTAACTTGCGACGCGCGTGTTTCTGAATCGGCGTACGCAAACGGCGTAAGAAAATTCGAAATCGACGCGGGAACGCCGGCTATACTTAACATTGGCTGTGCCTCATAGAAGCAGAGGTAAGTATACGCCGGGAAAGCCGCTACGGAAACGACGCAAGAACACTGCGTCGGGTCCGCGTATGTTCGTGAATTTACGTATCTCGCTGATTTACATGTTATTCAACGTAAATCAGCGGGAACGCCCCCAGCGCCATTTTCAAATTGAAAATAAGATCCGACAGTGTAACACAGTGTAACACTGTCAGATCTTAGCCATATCAATGCGTAACTGATTCTATGAATCAGACGCATAGATAGGACCAGTGTAAGTCAGAGATACGACGGTGTATCTGGAGATACACCGTCGTATTTCTTTGTGAATCTGGCCCTATAACTTTTGCGCTAACCAGTCACTATACACTTATTGCGATTTTTTTTTTATACCAAAAATAGGTAGAAGAATACGTATCGGCCTAAACTGAGAAAAAAAATTGTTATTTTTTTTTAAAAATGGGGATATTTATTATAGCAAAAAGTAAAAAATATTGGGCCAGATTCATGTAGGAGATACGACGGCGTATCTCCAGATACGCCGTCGTATCTCTGAGTCTGAGGCGTCGTATCTTGGCGCCTGATTCAAAGAATCAGATTCGCCAGAATTTTGCTAAGATACGACCAGCGTAAGTCGCCTACGCCGTCGTATCTTAACTACATATTTACGCTGATTTACGCCTAGAAAATGTAAATCAGCTAGATACGTCAATTCACAAACGTAAGCCCGGCTGTCGCAGTACAGATACGCCGTTTATGTTAGGCTTTTTCCGGTGTAAAGTTACCCCTTCTATATGAGGCGCATCCAATGTTAAGTATGGACGTCGGGCCAGCGTTGAATTTTTCGTTGATTACGTCGTTTGCGTAAGTCGTTCGCGAATAGGGCTGTGCGTCATTTACGTTCACGTCGAAAGCATTGGCTTTTTGCGGGTTCATTTGGAGCATGCGCACTGGGATACTTTCACGGATGGCGCATGCGCCGTTCATAACAAGCGTCATTTACGTGGGGTCACAATACATTAACATAAAACATGCCCACATGTTCCATATTTGAATTAGGCGGGCTTACGCCGGCCTATTTACGCTACGCCGCCGCAACTTTGCTTTGAGAATACTGCACTTGGCTGTCAAAGTTGCGGAGGCTTAGCGTAAATAGGATACGTTACGCCCGCTCAGAAATACGCGCTCCCTACGTGAATCTGGCCCATTGTGTTTTTTTTTTCAAAATTGTCGCAGTTTTTTTTGTTTATAGCACAAAAAATAACCACATAGGTGATCAAATACCACCAAATAAAAAAGCTCTATTTGTTTGGGAGCTACGTCGCACAACCGCGCAATTGTCAGTTAAAGCGACGCAGTGCCGGAAGCTGAAATTTCACCTGGGCAGGAAGGGGGTATATGTGCCCAGTAAGCAAGTGGTTAAACAAAGATGGCTCCATCCTTCTGTGGATAAAATCAGATGAAGGTGTTGTCAGGGAGAATCTCTGTAAAGGGAAATAAATACCTGGAGGTGATTCCCTTGCACAATATTCAGTATGCATGCACTTGACATTTATGTTGCTAAAAAATGTCCCTCGTTGTCACTCCTGATATTTGGCAGGTATAACGACAGCTGACAATGGAACAGTGAAGTTGTGTTTCAAAGTTGTAGTGTGCGTCCTGGGACATCATTTAATGGCGTATCGGGGATTTCCTGCAGACGGATTCTGAGAGGGCTAATTACCTCTGAATTTTTTTCCCATTCCCCAAATGCTGATAGCATATGACTTGCTGTTCCCCTTTATCTAATTGCACCTCAATCTTTGCCAAAGTGATTAATGTCTCCAGTTAATTGTCCTCCCTCACACCCGAGGCTTGTGCGGCACTGCTGTTGTGTTGTGCTGTTAATAGCATCTCCTGCCACATGGCTGGCTCTGCGGGATGCCGTAACATACTGGAGTTGTGGGCACATTGAGTGCCCTCCGGGCGATAACAAGATCAAGGGGAGTCTTTGGCACTTATAAATTAAGCCCCTCTATTAGTTATTGATGGAACGGTTTTCCTCATATCTTACTGAAGCCAAGTCTGTAGAATGAAGTCCTGAGTGGGTTGGGTAGGTGTTTACCGCACAGTGTACATTTTTGGTTTTACCGCCACTTGACAGCCCACCTAAACCTGAGGTAAAACTGAGGCAAAATAGGGTGGTAGACTTTCTGCAACTCCTATATCAGCCACATCTTGGGGTTTCGCAAAATCACGCTGAGGAGGAAACCGGCACTTCGACTAATTCTCTTTTAGATGGTCACTGTAGAAACCGGTGCACAGAGATTTGTTTTCCATTAAGTTTGGACTCTTATCCTTATCGATATAAGACCAGCACTGGTCTGATCTGAGCATTAAACTATCAGCCTAGAGTGACCTTATCAATTTAAAGTGATATACTCCCCTGTCCCCCTTTTTGGGGGGTTTCCTCACAACCTGGTGTGTGGTCCTGGTGCTGTCATGTATAACCCCCTGGGTTGGTCTGTACCCCTCAACATAAGATTGAGCATCCCTGAACCCCCTTCCATTTCACTTGAATGATCTCCTGAGAAAGCCAAGTCTAGCAAAACGCGTAGAGGTCAAGATCTCTGTTTGGATATTTTCTAAATTGGTTCCTTTAAGCTAGTGCATTGTTGGTTCACTTACATTTTCATTCGATTTCCCTTCTAAATGTTTTTTTTCTTTGTCTGAATTTCTCACTGTGCGCTGGTGTGAACAGCATCTAAAGATGAATTCCAGGTATGGATACCTTGCTTCCTGGAAATACAGAGTGCAGGTGTCAGGAGTATGTACCGTATAGAGTGAAGGTGTCAGGAGTATGTACCGTACAGAGTGAAGGTGTCAGGAGTATGTACCGTACAAAGTGAAGGTGTCAGGAGTATGTACTGTACAGAGTGAAGGTGTCAGGAGGATGTATCGTACAGAGTGAAGGTGTCAGGAGGATGTACCGTACAGAGTGAAGGTGTCAGGAGGATGTATTGTACAGAGTGCAGGTGTCAGGAGGATGTACCGTACAGAGTGCAGGTGTCAGGAGGATGTACCGTACAGAGTGCAGGTGTCAGGAGGATGTACCGTACAGAGTGCAGGTGTCAGGAGGATGTATCGTACAGAGTGAAGGTGTCAGGAGGATGTATCGTACAGAGTGAAGGTGTCAGGAGGATGTACCGTACAGAGTGAAGGTGTCAGGAGGATGTACCGTACAGAGTGAAGGTGTCAGGAGTATGTACCGTATAAAGTGAAGGTGTCAGGAGTATGTACCGTACAGAGTGAAGGTGTCAGGAGGATGTACCGTACAGAGTGAAGGTGTCAGGAGGATGTATCGTACAGAGTGAAGGTGTCAGGAGGATGTATCGTACAGAGTGAAGGTGTCAGGAGGATGTATCGTACAGAGTGAAGTTGTCAGGAGGATGTATCGTACAGAGTGAAGGTGTCAGAAGTATGTATCGTACAGAGTGAAGGTGTCAGGAGTATGTACCATACAGAGTGCAAGTTCAGGTGTATGTGACATACAGAGTGTAGGGTTCAGGAGTGACGAGTCACTTAAAAATTACTTAAAATTACTTCTGCCCCTGAAAGCAAAAGAAAATAAGAAAACAGAAAAAACCCTCTGATGCGAGCCCTCCTGCTGAACCAGTGGGGCCCAGGGAATTTTACTATAACTGCCATGGCAATACTCCTCCTGAGCCCCTGGAAAATACAAATTTCCCTCTCTGCTCATGAGTCCCCCTACTGGACTAATGGGGTCAGGACCCAGTACAGGAGGGCCAGCTCTACCCTCCTATCAGCAGCCCAGCCTACATCTGATTGGATGCAGGCACTGTGACAATTTTCTGCTTGGGTCCTTCAGTTTGTTGTCATTTGAGGGATATCAAAGGGCGATTACGAGGGCCACCCACTGAGTGAATTTTGTCCGGTTTATAAGGAACCTACCGAAATTTGCACAGTGTATGACCAGCTTAAAAGCTTCTGTACAAAGATTTTATTGCTGCTTGTGCCTTTTAAAATATCCATTGTGGGTGGAGCCTTCCCCCACAAAGGAGCTTTCTCTGACAGCTAACAACTTCCCCAGTGCCAGGTGCTGGCACAATGGGAACGTAGGCTTGGTAGCAGCTGGAATGCTGCAGGTTAGCAGGTCCCTATTTAGGTGATAGAATGTCTGCACGATGGGAATTTGCCAGGGAAGGAGGTGATGCTTGTTAACCATATGTACAGGGTTTAATGTTTCACAACCCTACTAAAGAATGCAGTTGAGGCTTTGTCTTAGCACGGCGTTGCCTATTCCAGCCACTTCTGAGCGGCACACTACGCTCTGGTGGGGTCTAGTTAGTTTTAACTGGGTAATTAAAGCCATTTTAACAACGCCACAACTCCATATGTTTAACCTTTAACAGACCAGGCCAGGGGGCTTGTGTATTTTACTGGCAACAAAGTGTATATTAGGGGCCCCCGATGCCATAAATCTTCAGGTCCCCGATGACATCACTAAACAATCGCTGCCTCTTTTCTCACGCTACCAGTAGGTCGGTCTGCGATAGATTAAGGGGAAAGTGTTACCTGGGGAATTAATCAAAGAACCTACTGTATATAATACCTGCGGTAAGAGATTTGTCTCTTGGAGGTACATTGCGGTCATGCTTAAAGAGAACCTGTCACTGGCTTTTAAACTTTTAAAGTGAACCTGTGCTTTGCCCATGCTGGGTGTGCTTATAAGTGGATTGTACTATTCCCAAGAAAGTGGTTTGACTGTTCTCAGTCTCTCTCTGAGCACCAAAACTCAAAAATAACATTTAAAAAAAAAACGACTTACCTGTTTCTCGTCCCCCTGTCATCCTTCTTATTTTTCCTCCTTGCGGTCGACTGCCCTCCCGTAGAATTGAGCGATAAGCATTGTGGCCTTTCCTGTGAGAGAGAGAACACCACCCAAAAATAAATTTCAACCTCACAACTTTGGGCTATGATGTAATTTACACTGGGGTAGATTCAGGTAGATTTGCACAGTTTTTACAGAGGCGCAGCGCACCGTTTTGCCGCTGCGCCTCCGCAAATTACCTGCGCTACCCTTGATTCGCGGAGCAGTAGCTCCGTAAATTGCGTGGGCGCTCCGGCAAAATGCCCGGCGTAAGCGCGCGCAATTTAAATGATCCTGTAGGGGGCGTGGATCATTTAAATTAGGCGCGTTCCCGCGCCGAGCGTAGTGCGCATGCTCTGTCGGGAAACTTTCCCGACGTGCATTGCGGTAAATGACGTCGCAAGGACGTCATTTGCTTCAAAGTGAACGTGAATGGCGTCCAGCGCCATTCACGATTCACTTACGCAAACAACGTAAATTTCAAATTTCGCGACGCGGGAACGACGGGTATACGTAGCATTGGCTGCCCCTGCTAATAGCAGGGGCAGCCTTACGCAAAGACCGACGTACGCAAACGACGTAAACTGCGTACGCAGGGCTTGCGTAGGGTTGTGAATCGGCGTACGTATGCAATTTGCATACTATACGCTGACCACAACGGGAACGCCACCTAGCGGCCTGCATAAGAATGCAACCTAAGATATGACGGCATAAGGAGCCTTATGCCAGTCATTTCTTAGGCTGCAGTCGGCGTAACGAGGTTCCTGAATCAGGAGCATTCGATACGCCGGGGCAAGAAAGCAATTGCGCTGCGTAACTATGGTTAAGCAGGCTCAATTGCTCTTTGAATCTACCCCAATGTTGTTTACGTAAAGTAGCGCATGTGCACAGCTATAAGGCAACGGTGCATTCTATGCATTCTGTCTGTATCTGTGCACCACTTTATGCAAATACACTATAGATACATAGTTACATAGTAGGTGAGTTTGAAAACAGACACAAGTCCATCAAGTCCAACCTTTGTGTGTGATTATATGTCAGTATTACATTGTATATCCCTGTATGTTGTGGTCGTGCAGATGCTTATCTATGTTACCAAAGGTATTGGGACACATGCCTTTACACGCACATGAACTTTAATGGCATCCCAGTCTTAGTCCGTAGGGTTCGATATTGAGTTGGCCCTCCCTTTGCAACTATAACAGCTTCAACTTTTCTGGGAAGGCTGTCCACAAGGTTTAGGAGTGTGTCTATGAGAAATGTTTGATCATTCTTCCAGAAGCACATTTGTGAGGTCAGACACTGATGTTGAAGGAGATGGTCTGGCTCACAGTCTCCGCATTAATCAATCCCAAAGGTGTTCTATCGGGTTGAGGTCAGGACTCTGTGCAGGCCAATCAAATTCCTTCACCCCCAAACTCACTCATCCATGTCTTTATTGTTGGAACAGGAAGGGGCCATCCCCAAACTGTTCCCACAAAGTTGGGAGCATGAAATTGTCCAACATGTCTTGGTATGCTGATGCCTTAAACGTTCCCTTCACTGTAACTAAGCAGGCAAGCCCAACCCCTGAAAAACAACCCCACACCTTAATTCCTCCTCCACCAAATGATTTGGACCAGTGCACAAAGCAAGGTCCATAAAGACACAAATGAGTGAGTTTGGGGTGAAGGAACTTAATTGGCCTGCCCTCAACTTAATAGAACACCTTTGGGATGAACTACAGGGAGTGCAGAATTATTAGGCAAGTTGTATTTTTGAGGATTAATTTTATTATTGAACAACAACCATGTTCTCAATGAACCCAAAAAACTCATTAATATCAAAGCTGAATATTTTTGGAAGTAGTTTTTAGTTTGTTTTTAGTTTTAGCTATTTTAGGGAGATATCTGTGTGTGCAGGTGACTATTACTGTGCATAATTATTAGGCAACTTAACAAAAAACAAATATATACCCATTTCAATTATTTATTTTTACCAGTGAAACCAATATAACATCTCAACATTCACAAATATACATTTCTGACATTCAAAAACAAAACAAAAACAAATCAGTGACCAATATAGCCACCTTTCTTTGCAAGGACACTCAAAAGCCTGCCATCCATGGATTCTGTCAGTGTTTTGATCTGTTCACCATCAACATTGCGTGCAGCAGCAACCACAGCCTCCCCGACACTGTTCAGAGAGGTGTACTGTTTTCCCTCCTTGTAAATCTCACATTTGATGATGGACCACAGGTTCTCAATGGGGTTCAGATCAGGTGAACAAGGAGGCCATGTCATTAGTTTTTCTTCTTTTATACCCTTTCTTGCCAGCCACGCTGTGGAGTACTTGGACGCGTGTGCTGGAGCATTGTCCTGCATGAAAATCATGTTTTTCTTGAAGGATGCAGACTTCTTCCTGTACCACTGCTTGAAGAAGGTGTCTTCCAGAAACTGGGAGTTGAGCTTGACTCCATCCTCAACCGAAAAGGCCCCACAAGCTCATCTTTGATGATACCAGCCCAAACCAGTACTCCACCTCCACCTTGCTGGCGTCTGAATCGGACTGGAGCTCTCTGCCCTTTACCAATCCAGCCACGGGCCCATCCATCTGGCCCATCAAGACTCACTCTCATTTCATCAGTCCATAAAACCTTAGAAAAATCAGTCTTGAGATATTTCTTGGCCCAGTCTTGACGTTTCAGCTTGTGTGTCTTGTTCAGTGGTGGTCGTCTTTCAGCCTTTCTTACCTTGGCCATGTCTCTGAGTATTGCACACCTTGTGCTTTTGGGCACTCCAGTGATGTTGCAGCTCTGAAATATGGCCAAACTGGTGGCAAGTGGCATCTTGGCAGCTGCACGCTTGACTTTTCTCAGTTCATGGGCAGTTATTTTGCGCCTTGGTTTTTCCACACGCTTCTTGCGACCCTGTTGACTATTTTGAATGAAACGCTTGATTGTTCGATGATCACGCTTCAGAAGCTTTGCAATTTTAAGAGTGCTGCATCCCTCTGCAAGATATCTCACTATTTTTGACTTTTCTGAGCCTGTCAAGTCCTTCTTTTGACCCATTTTGCCAAAGGAAAGGAAGTTGACTAATAATTATGCACACCTGATATAGGGTGTTGATGTCAGACCACACACCTTCTCATTACAGAGATGTACATTACCTAATATGCTTAATTGGTAGTAGGCTTTCGAGCCTATACAGCTTGGAGTAAGACAACATGCATAAAGAGGATGATGTGGTCAAAATACTCATTTGCCTAATAATTCTGCACTCCCTGTAGAGCGGAGACTGTAAGCCAGGCCTTCTCCTCCAACATCAGTGCCTGACCTCACAAATGTGCTTCTGGAAGAATGGTCAAACATTCTCATAGACCAGGGATCCTCAAACTATGGCCCTCCAGCTGTTGCGG
Organism: Rana temporaria; assembly: GCF_905171775.1. Taxonomy (NCBI): domain Eukaryota; kingdom Metazoa; phylum Chordata; class Amphibia; order Anura; family Ranidae; genus Rana; species Rana temporaria. Next base: position 120,066,244 of record NC_053497.1, read on the forward strand.
AACTACACATCCCATGAGGCATTGTAAAGCTCTGACATTCACAGACATGACTAGGCATGATGGGAATTGTAGTTACTGAACAACTGGAGGGCCATAGTTTGAAGACCCCTACCATAGACACTCCTAAACCTTGTGGACAGCCTTCCCAGAAGAGTTGAAGCTGTTATAGCTGCAGAGGGTGGGACAACTCAATATTGAACCCTACGGACAAAGACTGGGATGTCATTAAAGTTCATGTGCGTAATATAGTGTATCTGCTCAATTCATGTCTATGGGTGGTAGCCCATAATAAATTAAGCGGATACCTGAAATACCTTTTAGGGCTCGTTCACACCAGCTGTTGGACGTTAAGTTGCACATTAAGAATCAAAATTTGGAGAAAATTTTTACTATTCAAAGATTTGTATGTATCCAAAACTCTGAATCACAAGAGTAGAAAATGTCCATTATTTCATAATAAATTATAACGAAAGAATATATTCATTCGTATTCCTTTTTTTTATTCTGATGACAGGATGTGATAGTTTGGGCCTTTTGTTAATGTTTGAAGCATCCAAAATAACGTAACAACATAATGATTGACCTGAATTGATTCAGATCCATTTCGTTTTTTTTTTATAAAAAATGCTCAAACTACATGTGAAATGGAAATATATTGCAATAAATACATTAAGGTATAAAAGTGAAAAAGGATGAGAATTCCTACTTTTTGGGGGTTATTTATTATAGGCAAATCCACTTGAAATTAAAGTCGCTGTAGATCCGAGGGGGACATGCAAGGAAAATAAAAAACGACATTTTGTCCCCATGATATTTCGGGTGGTGAAGAGCGATCGTTACCTCTGTGGGAGTAAGGTAAGAGTCTCTGTTGGCAGGAGCTCACAAACTAAGTGGCCATCAGCGTCCGAGGTCAAGCCACGCCCAGTGAAAAAAAACTGCATTTTATCTTGCACATGATTGGATAATAAAATCAGCAGAGCTTCCCCTCATTTCAGATCTACCCCTCAGATTTACAGCGACTGCACTTCCAAGTGCACTTTCAGAGCAATTTCAAATGCACTATGCACTTGTAGTACAAAGTGGATTTGCCTTTCGTAAATAACCCTCATTGTGTCGGATGAAGGTGGATCCATCAGAATCCCAAAATCATAGCATAACGAATGAATCTAAAATTCCATTCTATACTTTCGGAAGCACGCAATTCCAGTTGATATAGTCCAATCAGCTCATTCAATTTCTCTTAATTCTAACGAATTAACACATTAAAACGAATATAGCTAATCTTCCGAAATAACTTCTGAAAATATGGATCGCTTCAAAATATATGAAACAAATTCCAAAAATCCAAATTTCGTTTATACCAACATAATGAAAATGATGACAAAAAAATGATTTACGTAAAGCGGAGCTCCACCAAAAAGGAGAAGCTCTGCATGTTTGTCTCCTCCCTCTGCTGTCACATTTGGCACCTTCCGACTGCTCTCACCTCAGGAAACTCAGCTGGAAGTTCAGCCCCCCTCCTCCTTCCTCTGCTGCCAGGCCATTCATAAAGTGCAGCACACTTTGCGCATTCGCAGTAGGTAGCCAGCCGTGAAGTCGCAAGGCTTCATTGCTGGTTTCTGAAAAACCGAGAGCCGACTGAAAAAATCGGCTCGGGTGAAGACACCTCTGGAGTTGTGGACAGGTAAGTATCCTAATACTAAGTCAGCAGTTCCTGCACTACTTATGGTGATTTCGGGTACGACTTGCATAGACATCTGTGCATGAAGCTGCACAGATGTCTAGCAAGTCGCACCCGAAGACGCACTGACATGTGGCTTTAAAATTGCGCAATTTCAGATGAAGTCGCAGAATTTCAAAAGCTGCAGTCAATGTGAAGGAGGGCGGTTAGGCAATGCTGCTTAACTGGATTGGTGTGAATGAACCCTAAGGCTGCATTCACACCTTGGCGTACAAAATAGCGGCGTTTTGTCCCGCGAATTGCGGCGACAAATTGCGGCGTTTTGTACCGCGATTTGCGGCGACAAAACGCCGCGATTGTGAATGCAGCCTTACCCCCTCTATGGAGATGGTTCACATCTCCTATGCCGAACGCCGAAAGCCGCCTGAAAAAAAGGTCCGGGACTTGTTTTCAGGCGGCAGGCGTACGGCGTTCAGCGTGGAGATGTGAACCATCTCCATAGAGGGCAATGTGAAATCATCCCTCCAGCGTCTCAGGGGCAGCTGCGGCGTCGCACTACAGGCGTATATACGCCTAGGTGTGAACGGGGGCTTACTGGTATGAAAAAAATCTTAATCTGTAATGTCATCAATAGGCCAATGTGAAATGTATCATCATATATCACACTTTTTTTTAAACCATACATTTAGGTATATCTAAAGCCATTTTCTTTTAGATAGAGTTCAGGGGGTTTGAACCTCTGTCAATCTTTATTTTCCCAAAAGGGAAGATTTATCCTCTCCATCTGTCCTAGTGATCATTGTCATTGGGACTAAAAATTTGAAAAAAAAACACAGAATTTTGAGTGACACAAATGTTGAAGATGGGATTTCCCCTCACTTTGGAGAGATTCTCACTTCTTGTGGTGCGTTATTTAAATGTAAAATCCCCCTTTAGCTGGAAAAAAAAATGGCCAGCTGTCAGAATTCAATGGCTGCAATGAGAGAGTCTTCCATATATTCGATTGTAAGCTCATCAGCAGGACCCTCATATCCCTTTTGTATTGAATTGTTTTGCAACTCTCTCTCTTGTAAAGTGTTGCGCAAACTGTTGGCACTATATAAATCTTGTATTATAATAATAATAATAATTGCTATTTAGCATTGATGGAAAAATCTGTTATGCCGCGTACACGCGCTCGGAATTTCCGGCAGAAAAAGTCAGATGGGAGCTTTTCATCGGATATTCCGTATGTGTGTATGCCCCATTGGACTTTTTATGCCGGAATTTCTGACGAACTTCTCTATTTTTCCGTCGGAAATTTCCGACTGAGTTTTTCCCATTGGAAAGTCTGGCCGCGTGTACGCGGCATAAGACTCCCTTTGTTTAGTCCACAGGCTGAAATAAAAAAAGCTGTGGGAGTATGGTTAGATTTACTTCTAGATTTTCAGTCTTCCTTCCCAATACTAACTTGTCCATTTTGATGAGAATTTTTTTTTTTGTAGTGAACTTGTCTGACAAATTTTCTAAAGCCTCAAGAAAAATGACTTTGTTATACCTATGTTATTATGGTCAGTCATTTGTTTTAATAATTTGAGATACATAATCCTAATCCCCCTACCATCAGCCCTTTGATTCACTAGAAATATGAAAAACTAAAGAAAGCAGTATTGATGTCTCGGAAATTTCCACAAGCATTATATGGCCCCCGACAGAACTTTAGAAATTAAATCATTATGGGGGTTCTACTTTTCCAAACAAATGTTCCATAGAGGTCCCAGTGCAGAGAGATCCATCATCAGTCAGGAGGACTATGTTGCTTCCATCGAAAAGGATATGTTTTTCCATTGTTTTTCTTTAATTTGTATCTGGTTTTAAATGCCTGCCCTTTGGCCCCTCGCCTCTTAATTTCACACTGTATCCAACTCTTTGTACAGCTGAAAGTCATTTGTCAAGTTTTTGCCAAGGAACCCTTGCCGAGTGATGGCTACTGTTAACCTTGGGGGTCTGAGGGCATTGCCCAGCTGAAAACACATTAAATATCTACCAAAACTACAGAGAAAGTCAGTGGCCTTCTAGAAGAATTTAGAAGGATGCTTTGCAAAAATGTTTATTTTTAGTAGCCTAAAGACTTTTTTTTAGTAGCTTGGAGCATTCCCTATGGACTTTTAAAACATTACATTTCTTGTTTGGACCTGCAGATTCCCAGACCTTACTATTCACAAAAGTTCAGAAGTACGTTGATGACTGCGACTATTCTTGGTTCAGATGTTGAAACTCAGAGGACAACAAAGGATTGAAGCTGATATGTAAAATTGTAAAGACTGGCCCTACAAAATCGTGATGTCTGTGGCTAAAAAGTCAACTGTAGACAGACCAAGGCTCTTCATCCTGACCTAAAGAGTGTTGTATTGGATTCTAAGGTTTGTGTTTTGGCCTAGCAGTTCTAATGTGCCCTGGACTTTCCTAAAAGTCACTTATTGTTCTGTGGATTGCCCTGCTTATGTACACCTTTCCTTTAACTGGTTATAAACTTGTTTGTGGGTGAAGCTTGGTGTGGCAGTAATACTGTAACAAATCCCCTTCCCCCTCCTCCCCTGCCCCATGTGAGGCGGGGCTGTGCGGGGGATCGGCGGGTGCTTTCATTGCATCCGCGTCACGTCTCGCTCCCTCATGTGACGCCGCTATGTGCGGGCGTTTATTTTCAACTTAGCCGGCTCAAGCTGGAGGCGGTGGCGCTAGTTGAGGGCAGTTTCATTACCGCCCAGGCTGCCGCCCCATGCACGGCCTGGCAAATGTGACGTCGGTGGTGAGCTCTGACACATGCTGGACGCATTTAAGCCGTCTTCCCGGATCCGGCGCCCATCTCCACCTACATCCGCAGACGCCATAGCTCTCGACAAGCTCCTGCCTCCAGTACATTTAAGGTAATACTCGTGATCTTAGCACTAAGGTAACCCTTTACACTTATTCCCATTATCCTAATTGGATCTACTCTCCTCTCCAGTTACCCACTCACTACCTTAACCTCCCTGGCGGTATGATTCTTTCAGAAAAAACATGCTGAAAGCGGTACCATTATTTGCAAGGAAATTTGGCGTTTTATATTGTAGGCCTGTAATTTTTAGAAATAACTCACTTAAATCTGACCAAACAAGATTCTAATAGGCATCCCGGGTATGACATTTTTTTAAAAACAAAATTATAAATTATAATATAATAAATAATTATAAATAATTATAACAAATAATAATATAATTATAATAAAAATTATTCAATAATGTAATCAAATTAAAATCACTGAAATTTGCTCAGTTGCAGAATTGTTGCTGTCATTATTTTTTTTTTATGACGAATTTCCCCACAAATCGCTATCGCACAATTCTGCAAGTGATTATAATTTATTATTGCTGTTTTTTAGCTGATCTAAAACTATTTTTGACATAAATGGACACTTTTGGTTGCTATGGACAATCTACAGTTTGCAGGGAGAAAAAAAAGGTTTTTATTATATAAAATGACATGCATGACACAGGACAGACCACTAGGGACAGGGGGGGTGTGTTTTTTTTTACATACAGTACTGTAATCTATAAGATTACAGTATACTGTATGTAAGGTGTTTGTTTACGTTTTTGAATTTGGCGCCGTTCTCCGTCCCCGTGCGTCGTAACGTCGCAGGGAACGGAGATCGGCGTCACACGGAGGCACTATGTGAATCGAGCGAGGTCCCGCTCGCTCACACAGCGCGGTGGCATCGCTGGATCCAGGGACAAGGTAAGTAAAAAGTGCCTGTGGATCTAGCGAGGCAAGCCGAGACTGACTCGGGGTTACCGATCGTAGCAGGAAAATCTAACCCCGAGTCAGTCTCGGGAACACCGCCAGGCAGGTTAATAACTACTGGCTGCGATGTGGAGATGTTTGGCTTGTGCTCCGGAGATGATGCTGATGTGTGTTCACGCTGTGCTGGATTCCCCGCCACCCCAGCTCTTGGGAGAGACATATCCCCCCTGGTCCCCTTTCCCATACTGTACCCCGGTGTGGTATACATTGTAAGTACCTGAATTGACATATTGTCTTTACTGGTGCACCTAGTCAATACTTTGACGCAATCATACTCTATTATTTCAGATATCCCTAGCATCCGCCCCTGAGGACATGTTTTCACAGAAACACAGAAATGCATCGGGCACCAAGGATACAGTTACCTGCTTCAACAAGACGATACTCTTTTATACTTGTTATGATTCATAAGTTTGTTTACCTCTACATCCTGTTGTCATGTGCTGCTGAATTTACATCTGTATTTAATTCATGGGGAAAGGGGAATAGCCGCTCCAGGTGGGAACCCAGACGAAATCCACCGTTGCAGACAACTCAGGTGCAGGCAATGTACTTAGCAAAGCAGGAACAAAGATTGTCTCTGGACAGCCGCACTCTGAACAAATTGTAGCCTTTATTGAAAAATGACTAAACACCAGTGTTAGTGCGAAACGCGTCAGCAGTTGGGTTTTATTTTATTTCACTTTGCTGTGACTTGTAGTGCTGTCCTTTTTTCAATAAAGGCTACAATGTGTTCAGTGTGCGGCTGTCCAGAGACAATCTTTGTTCCTGCTTTGTATTTAACTCATGATTATAATCCTTTTTATTGTTTAATGAATTATATCTATTGTTATATGTATATGTTCATGTAGGTTGTACCATGTGCACTGGCACACGTCACCATTCATACATTAATACATCAATATTTGATATACAGTATACATTAAACTTGATTATTTTCATTTTTACTCCCCACCTGTGAACTGCTTCATTTAAAGTCCCACCGTCCTTTCTTTGTTTGTAATACTATAACAAATACACAATCCGGGTACAATTAGTAGAACTTGCATTGAAGAAAAGGCAAAATAGTTCAAATCCAACCTGGTGGGAGAAGGTCCAAATGGGAACACTCATGGATGCCAACAGGGTGTAGCAGAGCAGGTATAAGTCAAACTGACAGCATCCTTCTGGAGGCCTGGTCCCTGCCCCAACGGGAAGATGTTCTAGGAGATTGTGGAGTAGTAAACTTTCCCTACCTGTCTGGAATCTTTTCCTGCCGCTGTCCCTAACAGGTGGGGGACCTGTCCCTACACTACCCACATGCGAATGCACGTCAAACCCAGTGACCAGGGACCTAAATAGGCTCTGCCACACCCAAGATGGCTTCTAGAGTCACATGGGCAATCTGCTTCCAATCGGATCACTGCCCCAGTGACTCAGGAAACCATAGCAGAACCATGTTCCTCATGACTTCCTCTCCCTCTGCATTGCCGCTGCAGTTGAGTACCACCCGCAGTGGAGACAACAGACTCCACCTGCCTATATACCGATCCGACTGGCTATAATTTTTTGTAAAAAATACAACAAAATTTTAAGTTTAAAATATTTAATACTAATGTGATCCAGTCCACATTTGAAAATCCTTCTGGATATTGTAGATGATTGGGACTCTCAAGTGACATGGCCTAGGTTATGATTCCCAAATTCTGTTTTAATACTGTACAATGAAAAGTCGAGATCGTTATAGTTTATGTATTGTAAAACTTTAATAAAAATCCTTGAAACATAAAATATGTAAATGGCAGCTTTTTTATCTACCAAAAGACTTTGATATTGACCAGTCTGCCCAGAGATGTACACAGTAGATATGTGCAGAACGGAAAATGTGTTTTGTTTGATTTTCGGATAGATTTATTATGTTACAAATTTTATTTCGTTATGGAATTCATTTAGTTTGGTTTAGGAATTAGTTTAGTTTTGTTTTCATTAAAATCCATTTGAATTTGTTTTCTTTATTCATTTTCTAACGAATTCTAACTTTTCAGAACGATTAGAATTTGGACCGGTCAAAAAACAATCATCCAATTCGAATTCTGTGTGAAGAGTAGCTGATTGTTAAGCAGTGGGCCAGGAAGCTTGTCAATCATGCCACCCACTGACCCAAAAAATAAATATTTAAAAACGCTCCCGCTTCCTGGGAGGCCTCCTACTGAATTCCTGCTCTGTGCTTTAACATTTCTTATATAGGTAAGGGTCAGGGCCACCTGGGTATGTCACCCTACCCCTTCTGATGTCACATACCCAGCATACACCAGTCCATGATGCCACGTACCCAGGTGGCCCCACCTCTTTGCTATATAAGAAATGTCAAAGTGCAGAGCAAACGGCCAAGGTTGTGGGGATGAGGCCATTGTCCCCATGTTGAGGGCATGTCGCCTGGTACGGTTCGGGGGGGGGGACTGCTCATCCCCCCCCCTTCCTGACCTGCCGGACTGCATGTTCGGTTAGGTGTCTGGTATGGATTTTGGAGGGGACCCCACGCCATTTAAAATGGGGAAAGAAAACTGACAGATGAGAACTCATGGTGGTCAAAGACGCGGGTGGCCGGCTTCCTGGCACTCTGCTTAACAACCAGCTATTCGAATTAGTCAATTGTTTTTCGACTGATCCGAATTCTAATTGTTCTGAAAAGTTGGAATTTGTTGGGAAAAACAAAACAAATTTTAACAGATTTCAACGAAATTTGTTACTATTTCATTCCAAGATTTGGATACATCCAAATCTCTGAATAACCTAAAATTCCTTCGAATCTGTATTCAAACTGAAATTAACTGCACATGTCTAGTACACAGTCCTGCCAGACAGCACAGCCCAGCCAGCTTGGTGACCTTACTTTTCTCTACTGCAGTTAAAGCAGAACTCCAGCCAAAATAACACAATACCAATAAATAGACCATTAAAAGTTAAAATAACAAAATCAGCTTTTGCTGCAATATTCACTTTCAATCCAGAGAATTCTCCTGTGGTGCTTTTTTTTCTTCAGAAATTTGCAAATTTCTCTGTAATGCCTTGTACGCACGATAGGAATTTCTGTTAGACTAAAATCTGATGGAATTTTTTTCGTCAGAATTCCGATCAAGCTGTCTTCCATCAGTCTTGTATACACACTGTCAGACAAAATTCCGACCGTACAAAACGCGGTGACGTAAAACACTACGATGAGCCGAGAAAAATTAAGTTCAATGCTTCCGAACATGCGTTGACTTGATTCTGAGCATGCGTAGAAATTTAATCCGATGGAGTTCCACACAGACGATCGGAATTTCCCATAGGATTTAAAATCCTATGGGCCCACACACAATTTCTGATGAAAAAATTCCATCAGACTGTTTTCATCAGAAATTCCTTTTGTGTGTACAAGGCATTACTCTGTACAGGGACTGCAAGAGGATGATGCCAGGTCAAATTCAGGCACTTACATATAAGCTCAGCTTAAAGGAATACAGCTTAGTCCCCCAACCTGTCACTGGACAATGAAGGAGAAGCTGCACACTGATGAGGTCATCACTCTGCTATCCTCCAATAAACGTGTACACTGGCAGCGTTGTGCAAATCAATAGGGCCCTGTTAGATCTCTACTACTTCTCTTTCCTCTCCCAATCCTACAGTGCAAGACATAACAAGAGTCTTATATTTAGACAGATTCAGGTAATAATGCTACAGTGCCTTGAAAAATTATTCATACCCCTTGACATTTTCGCATTTTGTCATGTTACAACCAAAAACTTTTATTTTATTGGGATTTTATGTGATAGATCAACACAAAGTGGCACATAATTGGAAAATTATAAATGTTTTTCATTTTTTTTTACAAATAAATAGGTTAAAAGTGTGGCTTGCATTTGTATTCAGCCCCCTCTGATACCCCTAACTAAAATATAGTGGAACCAATTGCCTTCAGAAGTCACCAAAATTAGTAAACAGAGTGCAGCTGTGTGTAATTTAATCTCAGTATAAATACAGCTGTTCTGTGAAGCCCTAAGAGGTTTGTTAGAGAACCTTAGTGAACATATGGCTTCACGAAGGACATGGAACACACCAGACAGGTCAGGGATAAAGCTGTGGAGAAGTTTAAAGCAGGGTCAGGTTGTAAAAAATATCCCATGCTTTGAATATCTCACAGAGCACTGTTCAATCCATTATCTGAAAATGGAAAGAGTATGGCACAACTGCAAATTTACCAAGACAAGGCCATCCACCTAAACTGACAGGCCGGGCAGCCGACTTTATACCGCCGGGAATCCCGGCCGTGTGTACAGGGCTTTAGAGTCTGCAAAAGACTTGAGACTGGGGCGGAGGTTCACCTTCCAGCAGGACAACGACCCTAAACATACAGCCAGAGCTACAATGGAATGGTTTAGATCAAAGCATATTCATGTGTTAGAATGGCCCAGTCAAAGTCCAAACCTAAATCCAATTGAGAATCTGTGGCAAGACAATACAATCTGACAGAGCGTGAGCTATTTTTCAAGGAAGAATGGGCAAACATTTCACTCTATAGGGGCCAGATTCTCGTACATCCGCGCAATTTTGATTTACGTATCCGATTTACGTTACACCTCTGCAACTTAGACGGGCAAGTGCTGTATTCTCAAAGCACTTGCTCCGTAAGTTGCGGCAGCGTATCGTAAATCGGCCGGCGTAAGCCCGCCTAATTAAAATTTGGATAAGGGGGGCGTGTTTTATGTAAATCTACTGTGACCCGACGTGATTGACGTTTTTCCCGAACGGCGCATGCGCCGTCCGTGGAATTTCCCCGTGTGCATTGCTCCAAAGTACGCCGCAAGGACGTCATTGGTTTCGACGTCAACGTAAATGACGTCCAGCCCCATTCACGGATGACTTCCGCAAACGACGTAACTTTTTCAAATTTCGATGCGGGAACGACGGCCATACTTAACATTGGTCTGCCGCACTTATGCCTCATATAGCAAAGGGCAAATATACGCCGGGAAAAGCCTAACGTAAACGTCGTAACTTTACTGCGTCGGTCGGGCGTACGTTCGTGAATTCGCGTATCTAGCTGATTTACATATTTCGACGCTTAAATCAGCTTACACGCCCCTAGCGGTCAGCGGAAAAATGCAGTTACTATCCGACGGCGTAAGAGACTTACGCCTGTCGGATTTAATGGATATCTATGCGTAACTGATTCTGAGAATCAGGCGCATATATACGACGGGTCGGATTAGGACTTACGACGGCGTACATGGCGCTGCGCCGTCGTAAGTCCTTTCAGAATCTGGCCCTAGATGTGCAAAGCTGGTAGAGACATGCTCAAAGTTGTAATTACAGCAAAAGCTGGTTCTACAAAGTATTGACTCAGAGGGGCTGAATACAAATGCACGCCACACTTTTCACATATTTGTAAAAAAAAATTCAACCGTTTATCATTTTCCTTCCACTTCACAATTATGTACCACTTTGTGTTAGTCTATCACATAAAATTCCAATAAAATACATTTACGTTTTTGGTTGTAACCTGACAAAATGTGGAAAATTTCAAGGGGTGTGAATACTTTTTCAAGGCACTGTAAATTGACATAAGAATACCTTGAAATAACATTTAATGTTTACAAAAGTTGATAAAATTGTGGTTTTAAATATCAGTTTTGACTTTAGCTTTAAGTGTTCATTTCATTCCCTACTAAATTAATTTATTTTGAAAGGACTGTAAATGCAGGTCGCCTCTTACCTCCATTAATCCTGATATTGTCACAATCTATCCTCTCTTGTTGAGTTTGGCTTATACAAGCAAGCAGAGCGCGAGAAAGCAACGCACAAACGTACATACAAATAATGACCTAGAGAAATTTTACTAATTAAGACCTAAGAAAAAAAAAAAAAAATACATGCTAATGGCTCCTTCTCTCTCTCGCTCTCTCTTTTGAACTGTGACATTTTAATGAGGATGTTTTAAAGAGTGGCAGATGAGTGAAAATGGTGTTTCTGAACATTTGGGTGCCTGGCCTTGTTCCAGGGCTCTAATTATGTTAGAAAATCACTTTACATGGCTTCCACCCCTTATTTCTGATAAGCAGTTTCCATGAGCGGGGAGTTAGAGAGCCGTCGAGATTCGGATGCACAAATTGCTGCATTTCTAGATGTGCATGTCTCAAAGTGGACCTATCATTAACACACTTCACATGAATCAAGAGGTCACATGGCTTCACATGAACAAATTGTATTACTATTTTCAGGAAAAAGGTTTCATTTTCTTGCTGTAGAGCTACTTATCAGCTGCTTAGGGTAAGTCACATGGGGCCGGATTCAGGTAGCACTTACGCCGACGTATCTCGAGATACGCCGCATAAGTGTAACGATGCGCCATCGTATCTGTGCGCTGTGCCCATAGAACTAGATACGCCTGAAAATAGGCTTCTTACGACCGACGTAACTTGCCTACGCCGGCGTATCTTGGGCACATATTTACGCTGGCGGCATATGGGAAATTCGATTCCCATATGCAAATGAGTGAGATACGCCGATTCACTAAAGTACTTGCGCCCGGCGCATTAATATACGCTGTTTACGCAAGTCGTACGTCTGGCGTAAAGTTAAGCCTCATAAAGCAGGGGTAAGTCATGTTAAGGTATGGACCAGGGAACAGCCGTCGTATTTTACGTTGTTTAAGTAGTAGTACGTGAATAGGGCTGGGCGTAGGTTACGTCACGTCGTAGGCAGTGATTCAACGTATCTTATGGAGTATTTACGACGTGATTCTGACGCATGCGTACTGGGATGCGTCCATGGGACGGTGCATGCGCCGTTCGTTCGGCCCATCATTTGCATGGGGTCACGGTTCATTTAAATGGATCACGCCCACCTTCCACCTACTTTGAATTAGGCGGGCATTTGCATTGTGAATTGGGTGCTTGCCTCTCTGCTTTATGTCGGCGTAGCACATATGAGATGTGCTACGCCCGCCTAAAAATGCGCCAATCTACCTGAATCTGGCCCATGGTCTCTTCCAGGAGCATTGTGGGTGTTTTTGGTGAGAATACAGAAAGGCTGTGGTTTTAACCACCTCAATACCCGACACTTTCACCCCCTTTCTGCCCTGGCCAATTTTCAGATTTCAGCGTTGCCACACTTTGAACAATAAGTGAGTAATGCAACACTGTACCCAAATTACATTTTTTTTTAAATCATTTTTTTAAACAGATCGAGCTTACTTTTTGAAGTATTTAATCACCCTTGGATGATTAAATTTTTTACTAAATAAGTAAAAAAGACTGAAAGTTTTGAAAAAAAGAAAAAAGTTTTTCTTTGTTTCTGTTTATTTGTAAAAAAAATAAAAAATAATACTCTTTTATAGATTTAGACTAAAATGTATTATTTACTACATTTGTTTGGTAAATTAATACAACTCAGTGTTAATTATTTAGTCTGTATGAAGTTTATAGAGTCGTCTACAAACTATTATATATATATATATATATATATATATATATATATATATATATATTATTATTATTATTATTTTGAAAATCTATTGGTGCTCATGTACTGACGGTCTATTTCATTTTTCGAGGCCCTAAAATACCTCTATTCATTTAAATCACACTACAAAGGTATCGGTTTCAGGTATCAGAGCATTTGCAAGCACGCATGCAAATGCTTATTATTGTCTCCGATACTGGTATCGGTGCAACCCTAATACAAACCTAACAAAGGTTTTACCCTGAATGTTGGGGCTATGGTCCCTGTCAACAATACAAAATGCTGGCCTTGTGAACAGGGCCCCTATCCTGAAAATTCAGGCTCCTCAGTGCTCACCTACAGTTATGTATCGACGGAGGAACAACGTTGTCAAGTTTCCCCTAAACTGATGCTCCACTCCTCCTGGATGTACGCTCCAACAAGACAGTGTTCAAAGGGCTTGGTCCAAGGGACACAGGTCCACTTAAAGCTTCACCTTCCCTAGGCAGTAGGCCCAGGAGGCAGAGACTTCAAAGACAGTCACAACACAACAAACAACAGTTTAATATTTATATATTCCCCACCAAGTAACACTAGCAGTAAACCCCCTAGTAGCTGGCCAGGGAGGCATAAATAATCATAACTAAGGCAGCAGCAAACAACAGTCTAAGCTAGGGTGACCAGACATCCCCAGTCCCCAGATTGAGGTCCCTGTCCCCGGAGTCATTCTGTCCCCGTATTTGTCCCCAGATTGCAGTGGCATGGAATCAAGTTGGGTCAGTACTACTGTACTAGTGGAAGGGACTCAGGGAGTGCTAAAAGTCTGGCGGGGGTGCCTTGTCCCGGGCGCTGACAACCCACACTACACCATTGACTGCATATATAATTTGAGGAAAATATGCGTATAAAATCTGGTCACCTTAGTCTAAGCTTCGTAGAAACCCAGTGAAATCAGAACTATAGAAGTTCAGATCTTAGGCTGACTACAGCCAAGCTGCATGACTACATTTCAGCCAGGGATAAAGAACTGGGTTCCTCTCCACCAGCCATATACACTAATAAATCACAAGTATTGGGACACTTGCCTTTACACACACAAATTTTAATGCCATCCCGGTCCTAGTCCGTAGGGTTCAATATTGAGTTGGCCCACCCTTTGCAGCTATAACATCTTTAACATTTCTGGGAAGGCTGGCCACAAGGTATAGGATTGTATCTATGGAAATGTTTGACCATTCTTTCAGAAGCGCATTTGTGAGGTCAGGCACTGATGTGACCGAGAAGGCCTGACTCGCAGTCTCCGCTCTAATTCATCACAAGGTGTTCTATTGTGGTTGAGGTCAGGACTCTGTGCAGGTCAGTCAAGTTCCTCCACCCCAAACTTGCTCATCTATGGCTCTATGGACCTTGCTTTATGCACTGGGGCGCAGTCATGTTGGAACAGGAAGGGGCCATGCCCAAACTGTTCCCATAAAGTTGGGTGCAAGAAATTATCCAAAATGTCTTGGTATGCTGATGCATTAAAAGTCCCCTTTACTGGAAGCCCAACCCCTGAAAAAAAAAACATACCATAATCCCTCCTCTACCAAATGATTTGGGCCAGTACACAAAGCAAGGACAATAAAAACATGGATGAACGAGTTTGAGGTGGAGAAACTTCTTGTCCTACATCAGTGCCTGACCTCACAAATGCCGTGTCTGAAGAATGGTCAAACATTCCCATAGACACACTCCTAATCCTCGTGGACATCCTTCCCAGAAGAGTTGAAGCTAATGTAACTGGGTACTAACATTTATAGTAAAGTTGATCCAGGGAAAATCCGATTGCCTCTCGGGGGATCAGGAAGGAATTTTTTCCCCTGCTGTAGCAAATTGGATCATGCTCTGCTGGGGTTTTTGCCTTCCTCTGGATCAACTGTATGTATAGAATTGGGAATATGGGATTGTACAATTTTTTTATTTTATTTTTATTTTTTATGTTTGAACTGGATGGACGTGTGTCTTTTTTCAACCTGACTAACTATGTAATGCAATATTTAACCCTATAGACTATGGGGCAGATCCACAAAGCGAGTACGCCGGCGTATCTACTGATATGCCGGCGTACTTTCAAATTTCCTGCGTCGTATCTTTGTTTTGAATCCTCAAAACAAGATACGACGGCATCTGGGTAGATCCGACAGGGCGTACCTCTTCGTACGCCTTCGGATCTAAGATGCAATTTTTCGGCGTCCGCTGGTGGCGTTCACGTCGTTTTCCGCGTCGAGTATGCAAATTAGCTATTTCCGACGATCCACGAACGTACGAGCGGCCGTCGCATTTTTTTATGTTGTCTCTAGTCGGCTTTTTCGGCGTATAGTTACAGCTGCTGTTTTGTGGCGTATAGTTAAACCTGCTATGTTAAGTATGGCCGTCGTTCCCGCGTTTAATTTGATTTTTTTTTTTAGTTTGCGTAAGTCGTCCGTGAATCGGGATGGACGTAATTTACGTCCAGGTCAAAACAATGACGTCCTTGCGACGTCATTTAGCGCAATGCCCGGCGGGAAATTTAGGGACGGCGCATGCGCAGTTCGTTCGGCGCGGGGACGCGCTTCATTTAAATGAAACACGCCCCCCTACTCGCCGATTTGAATTAGGCGCCGTTACGCCACGAGAGATAGACTACGCCGCTGTAACTTACGACGCAAAATCTTTATGGATTCCAACCAAACTGCAGTAAGGTACGGCGGCGTAGCGTATCTCAGATACGGTGCGCGGGGGCAGATCTTTGTGGATCTGCCCCTAAGACTGGGATGCCACTAATGTGCGTGTAAAGGCAGGTGTCCCAATACTTTTGACAATATTGCAACCTAAGTGACTAATACAGTATCTAGACTAAGGCCCAGATTCACGTAAAATCGCGTATCTTTTTGCGGGCGTAACGTATCCTATTTACGTTACGCCTCCGCAACTTTTACAGGCAAGTGCCGTATTCTCAAACGAAAGTTGCGGCGGCGTAGCGTAAATAGGCCGGCGTAAGCCCGCCTAATTCAAATGTGGTAGATGTGGGCGTGTGTTATGTAAATTGTATGTGACCCCACGTAAATGACGCTTTTTACGAACGGCGCATGCGCCGTCCGTTAAAGTATCCCAGTGCGCATGCTCCAAATTATCCCGCAAGAAGATAATGCTTTCGACGTGAACGTAAATGACGCCCAGCCCTATTAGAACGACTTACGCAAACGACGTAAAATTTACAAAATTTGACGCGGGAACGGCGTCCATACTTTTTTTTTTTTTTTAATTCTTTTTATTAGTTTTTTGCACACAAAAACAACACACACAGGCGGGCAACATACCCACCACAAAAGCGGCCACGCAGGGCCGAAAACACATTTACATAGGGAAAACACAGTTCCCTGAGCATACCCTCCCCCCCCCCCGACCAACACCCTCCCCCACAACCCTTACATACAGGAGTTTTTGTGTATATTTGATCTAACAAACTTGAAATGAGAAATCTTGCATAGTTGCAATCACATAATACTGTAGTCAATTGACCTAGAGTTTTAACCCATCGTCACCGGACTGTCTAGCCATGCCTGCCAAACCTTTGCAAACTTTTTCCCACAACCTCTTGATCTGTATGTGGCCCTATACAGGTGAATTACTGAGTTTACTAGTCCCTTCCAGTACTCTAGCGTGGGAGCAGCAGACTTTTTCCATCTCAGTAGGATAGCTTTCCTGCCATAGAAAAGCCCTATATTTATCAAGGTGCGATGGGCCAAGGAGGGAGCAACCTCCTCAACCAATCCCAGGAGACAGACTCTAGCCGTCAAGGGGACCGGTATGCTGAGAACCTCTGACAAGCACTCCACCACCCCTGTCCAGAAAGTTTTTATGAGGGGGCATGTCCAGAAAATGTGTTCCGAATCCGCTGGAGAGAATACACACCTCCAGCATTTACTACTAGTCGATGGGTATACTCGAGACAGCCTGGCAGGAGTATAATAAATACGGTGTAGAAACTTAAAGTGAATTAAGCGATCCCTAGCTGAGACTAAATGTTTGAAGGGATGATCCCACATATCCTCCCAGTCTTCGCCTTGAATGTCTGGAACTTCCCTCTCCCAACGCTCTCTACATCTGGTGACTCCCATGGGTGTCTTCGTGAACAATGCTTTGTATACTGTGGACAAAGTTTTGGGCAGTTCTTCATTTTCCAAGAGATTCTCTAGTGTCGAGGGCAGAGACTCCACCCTGCGATCTCCGAACTGCGCCTGAAAGGCATGGCGCAGTTGTAGGTATCTAAAGAAGAAAGAATTCGGGAGACCATGCCTATCTTTCAACTGGTCAAAGGTAATGAGCTCGCCCTCTCTGGTAATATGCTCTAGCAACTTAACTCCCCCACAAGCCCAAATCATCGGGTCCGGGAGGGAGCAAAAGTCCGATAAATTGGGGTTTAGCCATAGAGGAGCCGAGGGGGACACACCCAAATAGGAGGGTGACATCAGGACCGTGGCAGTCTCCCACGCTCTGATAGTTGCCTTCATGGAAGTGGTGATAGGTAGGGAGGATTTCGGGCCCCTATAGAGGGCTAACCGTAAGCTTTCATACAAACCTAATAGTGCGGCCTCCAGTACAGTGGCCGTGTCTCCCTCATCAGCCAACAGCCACCTCCTGGCGAACACCATCTGGCCAGCCAGATAGTATTTCTGCCAGTCAGGAAGCGCCAGCCCTCCTTGTCCCCATGGTTCCTGTAGAACCCTGATGCTAATCCTGGGTGCCCGGGGTGACCATATGAAAGCCCCAATTAAACCATTCAGCTTGGTGAAAAAAGATTTTGGTATCCAAATTGGAGAGTGTCGCAGGAAATAAAGAAGTACTGGTAAAAACTTCATTTTAAGTAAACTGACTCTACCTATCAATGAGAGAGGCAGCTTTTTCCAGGCCTGTATTCTCTGTTTCGGGGACTCCACTGCCGGGAGGAGATTCAGGGGCATGTAATCATATATATTGGCGGTGACCTTCACCCCCAGGTAGGTGAGGGAGGAGACCCAGATCAGCGGCAATGTGTCATCCCTTCGCGACTGGGCCTCCGGGCCCAGAGGGAGGATAGACGACTTGCCCCAGTTCACTCGTAACCCCGAAAAAGATGCAAATCTGTCCAGGATCCGCAAGGCCGCCTTAAGCGACGACCCCGGGTCTCGGAGAAACAGGAGCAAGTCATCTGCATAAAGCGCAACAGATTCCATAATGGAGCCAACCCTAATTCCTCCCACTTCATCCGAACGCCTGAGGGCCCTGGCAATGGGTTCCATCATTAAGGCAAAAAGGAACGGGGAGAGGGGACACCCCTGCCTCGTGCCCCTGCCTATTGTGAAGAAGGAGGATACCCTGAACCCCAATCGGACAGCCGTCCGTGGGTCAGCGTATAAAAGTCGAATCCATTGGCGGAAGCCTGGGCCGAAACCCATTCCCTCCAATACCGCATGCATGTAGTGCCAATCAACCGAATCGAATGCTTTTTCGATGTCAATGGAAACAATCACTTTGGCTAAACAGTCAGAATTATCTAGTTGGATATGCGTGAACAGCCTCCTTAAATTTGTGTCCGTTGACATGCCAGGCATGAAACCCGTTTGATCAATATCTACTATGGACGCTATAACTTTTGCTAATCTCGAGGCCAATACCTTGGTTAAAATTTTTAAATCCATATTTAAAAGCGCTATGGGGCGATAGGAGGAACAAGCTAGTGGATCCTTACCGGGTTTCAGGAGGAGCACCATGTAGGCCTCTTTCATGTAGTCCGGCAAGGCTCCCCTCTCCCAGCAGTGGCTGAAAAGCTTATTAAGTCTAGGTGCTAGATGTGAGCCAAACGACCTGTAGAAGTCCGCCGGGAACCCGTCCGGGCCCGGCGCCTTACGCGGAGGGAAGGCCTGAATCGCTGCCTCTATCTCCAACAACGGCGTCCATACTTAACATTGGTACGCCTCATGTACGCCTCATATAGCAGGGGTAACTTTACGCCAGCTAGCTTGTACGAGAATCCGGGCCATTGGGCCAGATTCACAAAAGGGATACGACGGCGTATCTGTTTCTATCTATGCGACTGATTCATAGAATCAGTTACGCATAGATATCCCTAAGATCCGACAGGTGTAATAGTTTTACACTGTCGGGTCTTAGGATGCAGTACCGCGGCCGCCGCTGGGGGGAGTTTGCGTCGTAAACCAGCGTCGGGTATGCAAATTAAGAGTTACGGCGGATCCCCGACGGATTTTCGCGTTCGCTACGTCGCCACTAGTCTAGTTTCCCATCGCAAAGTTAGTCGTCGTTTTAGGTGCCCTAACTTTAGTCAGCAAACGTATTGCTGTCTAAAGTATGGCCGTCGTTCCCGCGTCGAAATTTAAAATTTAACGTCGTTTGCGTAACACGTCCGGGAATACGGAAGTACGCTACGCGCGTCGCCGTTCGAAAAAATGACGTCACGGCGCGCAAAGCACGGCGGGAGTTAGGAAACGGAGCATGCGCAGTAGGTCCGGCACGGGAGCGCGCCAAATTTAAAAATGGCACACGCCCATTTGAATTGGCCCGCCTTGCACCGGAGGCCACGGGCGTAGTTTTCATCGCAAGTGCTTTGTGAATCAGGCACTTGCGATGAAAACTTGCGGCGGTGTACGATACGTTATGCCGCCGCGATTCTACGTGAATCTGGCCCTAAGTACTTTAGATTTCTCAACACTGTGTCATGTGAGGGCCTACAAAAACAACCAATTTGATTTGTATCCAGAAACTACATAGCTATTGGTAGATCTAAAGAAGATTGTAATATGCATGATGAGCGTACTGCCACTTGGGCACCCTTTAATATTTTATGGAATACATCGCCTGTGATCAACATTCTAATTCTGTCTTTGGTGAACTATGCTATGGAGCATCTTGCCAGCCACATGTGGTCCAATTTAAGTCCAAGCTTGTCATTGTATCTGAAATAACTCTATGGGAATGCAGTGCCGTCCCAAGTTTTCTGTGATGTGTCTGAGAAATGCATTATGGGAAATTTGACACCATGCCAGGAGCCAAACCAGGTCCTCCAACTTTGACGAGATGCACTGAGAATGCATAAATATTTTTTTATTTTTTTTAAAGCGACTTTCAATGCTTTTTCACACTGTGTAAATAACCACACGTGTGGAACAACCTTTTTGGGATGTATCCGGTTCTCTACGCTTGAGCAGGAATTAATGAGTAATTATATGAATGTCAAGAGAAGAAGAGATAAAAGTGCACCTTGCAGCTCCCAGTGACAAGGGGCAGGGAAAGTGTCTATCACAGAGCCAGTGTTCCAGAAAATGAGTAATCGCAGGCCCGCCCCTACCTGCTGGACGCCAGTTCTGAGGACAATCCTCACAACTTTCACCCAAGTTCTACATGTCTTCAGCTTCATGGTAAATTCCCCAAATAGCTGGGTATCTTCAGGATTTGATCCACTTGCCATCTAATGGATCTTAAAGCCTAAGTTCATTTAAAAAAAAATAATGAATGCACATATTTTTGAAGGAGAAAAATGGGCATTCATTTTTTTACAAGAGGCTGCAAAGTCTTGCACCCGTGAACAAAGTCTTGAGCCCGTGAACAAAGTATTGAGCCCGTGAACAGTAGATCAGGGATGCAATGGCTCCTGTAAACACTTCCTCCAGAATGTGTTAATTTTGGCAGCAAATTTCGATTTAGTTTTAGTCTTAGGACTAAAATGGCATTTAAGATTTAGTCCCATTTTAGTCTTCTGCAATTGTTTTAGTCATATTTAGTCGACTAAATCACCAGTAGATTTTAGTCGTCTAAAATGTCCTACGTTTTAGTCTACTAAAATCTCCAGTAGATTTTAGTCTGCTGTAATTTAAGTCAAATGGGTGTAATTTAATTTTAATGCATTAGTTAACATTTCTTTACAATTTACAAACTCATTATATACTGCTGGGGTGAAAAATATAATATGTTATTATTTATGGTATTGAGGTATGAACATGCACTACAGACCAGTGTTAATTTTTATGTCAAATTTCAATTCAGTTTTAGTCTTATGCCTCGTACACAAGTACGGGATTTCCGACAGGAAACAGTTCCAGTCGGAAATCCCGAGGGGAAAGCCGAGATCCTGCTCCCGTTCAGTCTTTCCCTACACACGGCAGGTTTTCCCAACAGGAAAACTACGATGGAGCTTTGGCCGGGAATCCCGTTCGTGTGTATGCTCCATCGCAGTTTTTGTAAAACTGCTAAAAACTGGCGGTTCTCTTTTTTCGTCCGGCGTTTTTTGGTCAGTTTTCCCGTCTGAAAAACTGCGAGGAGCATACACACGGCCGGGATTCCCAGCCAAAAGCTCTCCTCACAGTTTTCCCGTCGGGAAAACTGATCGTGTGTTTGAGGCTTCGTGTGTTTTAGTCTTTTGACTAAAATTGCATTTTAGTTTTAGTCCCATTATAGTCTTTTGTATATAACCTTATTTTAGTCATCTCAATTGTTTTAGTCATATTTTAGTCGACTAAAATAGTATTCATTTAGTCGACTAAAATGTTTTAGTCAATGAAATTAACACTGCCTCCAGCTCTGTGCCTGTCTCTCTGTTTAGGCTTGCAGTTACAAAGCAGGAGAAAGTGTTAATAGACTAAGATTTGCAGTAATTAGTGCACTCCTAGTCCACTGACATTTCCTCCAGCTCTGCAACTGAGATTCCACAGAGAACTATAGTCAATTTGCTGCAACGGCAGACAGGACTTGTAGTTTATTCATTCACAAATCTCTGTAAAATAATGATGCTGCTATGAGGGCTGAGCCACGCAAAATGTAAAAGCGGCTGTGTGGGAGAAGCATCCATGTACACTGTCACAAGGGGCAGTGTGAGGGTGGGGAGAGGCATTTCCACTACGTCACACCCTAAATTGGGGTGTAACATGGTGCAAAAGTGAACTTAGCCTTTATGCTGGGATTGTTCTTCTTAACCACTTCAGGACCTGCGCACGACTATATACGTCCTCTTTTTGAAGAGGGATATCTTGGTAATGGCAGCAGCTGCTGCCACACCCGAGATATCCATCTGTTCAGGCGCCGGTTCTGTAAACGATAATGGTGGTCTCCGCAGCGAGATCACCGTTATCAGCGGCGGGAGAGGGGCCCCCCTCCCGCCGCTCTCCCGCGCCCTCCGCCGCTTACCGGAGCCGTCAGCAGCAGCAGAGGCGATCGGGTCCTTCTCCCTCTGTAGCATGGATTGGAGTGAGGGCAAGATGGCCCCCACCCAATTTCCATACCATAGCAGGGCAGTAGCAGCGTCAAAACGTCACTTCAGCCCATACGTCTTAAAGGGCCAATTTATTTTTGTCATTTTTTTCAAATGACAATTTTTTTTTATTGCATTTTAGCCTAAATATGAGATCTGAGGTCTTTTTGACCCCAGATCTCATATTTAAGAGGACCTGTCATGCTTGTTTCTATTACAAGGGATGTTTACATCCCTTGTAATACGAATAAAAGTGATCCAAATTAAAAAAAAAAATTAAAACAGTGTAAAGATAAATAAAATCAAGTAAAATAAATAAGATTTTTTTTTAAAGCGTCCCTGTCCCGACGAGCTTGCGCGCAGAAGCGAATGCATACGTGAGTAGCGCCCACATATGAAAACGGTGTTAAAACCACACATGTGAGGTATCGGCGCGATTTTTAGAGCGAGAGCAATAATTTTAGCCTGTCGCCTATGGAGATTTTTAAGGGTAAAAGTTTGACGCCATTCCACGAGCGGGCGCAATTTTGAAGCGTGACATGTTGGGTATCAATTTACTCGGCGTAACATTATCTTTCACAATATAAAATAAATTGGGCTAACTTTACCATTGTCTTACTTTTTTATTCAAAAAAGTATTTTTTTTCCCAAAAAAGTGCGCTTGTAAGACCGCTGCGCAAATACGGTGTGACAAGCAATGACCGCCATTTTATTCTCTAGGGTGTTAGAAAAAGTAAGTAATTTTTACAGTCCTAAAAACAGGCAAGGTCCTTAAGTGGTTAAAAAAAATATATATATAATTTCATATATATATATATATATATATATATATACACACACACACACATACACATACACACACACACATACACATATACATACACACACACACACACACACATATACATATACACGGTTTCTTGAAAAAGTATTTATACCCTTTCAAATTTTCCACATTTTGTCATGTTACAACAAAGAATGTAAATGTATTTTATTGGGATTTTATGTGATAGACCAACACAAAGTGGCACATAATTGTAAAGTGGAAGGAAAATTATAAATGGTTTCAATATGTAGCCAAGTTCTGGACCTCTCTAGGCCTAATGGTGACCTCCAGAGTCAGGAACCGCTGACATCCTTCTGTGTAGAGTGGGTTTAGAGGCATGGTGGGTGCAATGTAAGGTAGATTCATGGGCGACAGACACATCTTGAATGCAAAGAGATTTACTTTCTCTTAACCACTTAAAGACCCCTTCACGCCGATATACGTCGGCAGAATGGCACGGCTGGGCACATCAACGTATATGTACGTTGTCCTTTAAGCCCAGCTGTGGGGTCGCAGGCGCGCGCGACCTGGTCCGAAGCTCCGTGACCACGGGACTCGCGGACTCGATCGCCACTGGAGTCCCGCGATCGGTCCCCGGAGCTGAAGAACGGGGAGAGCCCTGTGTAAACACAGCTTCCCCATTCTTCACTGTGACGCTGTCATCGATCGTGTGATCCCTTTTATAGGGGGAAACAATCAATGACGTCACACCTACAGCCACACTCCCCTACAGTTGTAAACACACTTGAGGTCACGCATAACACCATCAGCGCTCCCTGTGGTTAACTCCCAAACTGCAATTGTCATTTTCACAATAAACAATGCATTTTAAATGCATTTTTTGCTGTGAAAATGACAATGGTCCCAAAAATGTGTCAAAATTGTCCGCCATAATGTCGCAGTCACGAAAAAAATTCGCTGATCGCCGCCATTAGTAGTAAAAAAAATAATTTTATAAAATGCAATAAAACTATTCACAATTTTGTAAACGCTATAAATTTTGCGCAAACCAACCAAAAATAGGTAGAAGAATATGTATCGACCTAAACTGAGAGAATTTTTATATATATATATATATATATATATATATATATATATATATATATATATATTTGGGGGATATTTATTATAGCAAAAAGTAAAAAATATTGAATTTTTTTTCAAAATTGTCACTCTATTTTTGTTTATAGCGAAAAAAATAAAAACCGCAGAGGTGATCAAATACCACCAAAAGAAAGCTATATTTGTGGGGAAAAAAGGACGCCAATTTTGTTTCGGAGCCACGTCGCACGACCACGCAATTGTCAGGTCAAGCGACGCAGTGCCGAATCGCAAAAAGGGGCAAGGTCCTTTAGCTGCATTTTAGTCCGGGTCTTAAGTGGTTAAACAGAACTGTGAAAAGTGGCCGGCCGATCCACTGCCACTGTATCTCCTGAGCTCTTACAATCTTCTCACTGAGTATCTTCCTCAAGCGTCACCCCCCTGTCCCTGCTGGGTCCCTAGCTTGGCACTCACAGATACTCCTTAAGCGTTACCCCATTGGCCTGCTCGGTCCCTGGCTTGGCACACAAGACTGCTCTGCAAGCGTCACCTCCACTGGCTGGGTCCCTGGCTTGACACCTGCCGAAGTTTCCCAATTCTTCACCGTCCCCAGTAGGTGAGAATACTGCTCTGGTACTTGCTTCAGCTAATCACGGTGGTCCCTGGTAACAAGGTAGATGGTCCCTTAGTGGTGACAGGTTCCCCTCTACCTCCAACCACGACAGGTTCTCCAGCCAGCAGAACCGTCACTTTTGGTTGGACTGCAAGCCGCAGTCCCAACCCTGCGCTGCTCTCTTGCTTCTGGATAGGCCCTCAGACAGCCTAGCAGCCAGATTTCCCCAGGATAGGCTTCAGGCTCTGGCCTAGCAGTCTGGGGCAATACAACACACGTCCACCCGGACAGTTGTCCAGGTGGCACAGAACCCTGATCACCTGACCTCACCCAAATAAATAGGCTCTCCCAGCAGGCCAAGGGACCCAAGAAGATCAGTACCCATTGGCTGAGATACCCCATCTATTCCTAATCTGTCCATGCAATGCCCTTGTCTTATCTAATACCACCAGATACCCGGCCATCTAGTGACAGAAGAGAGAAGTGCAGAAATTCCAGAATTAGGGTGGAATCAATTGATCTATCAATTGGCCATGGCAACTAATGCCGGGCACATTTATTAGCAACCTGCCTAAACATTTTTTACAAATAAATATCTGAAAAGTGTGCCGTGCATTTGTATTCAGCCCCCTTTACTCTGATACCCCCTCTAACTAAAATCTAGTGGAACCAACTGCATTCAGAAGTCACCAAATTAGTAAATAGAGCCCCCCCCCGTGTGTAATTTAATCTCAGTATAAATACAGCTGTTCTGTTAAGCCCTCATAGGTTTGTTAGAGAACCTTAGTAAAGAAAAAGCATCATGAAGGCCAAAGAACACACCAGATAGGTCAGGGATAAAGTTGTGGAGAAGTTTAAAGCAGGGATAAAAAATATCCCACGCTTTGAACATCTCACAAAGCACTGTTCAATCCATTATCCAAAAATGGAAAGAGTATGGCACAACTGCCAACCTACCAAGACATGGCCATCCTACTAAACTGACAGGCGGGGCAAGGAGAGTATTAATCAGAGAAGCAGCCAAGAGACCCATGGTAACTCTGGAGGAGTTGCAGAAATCCACAGCTCAGATGGGAGAATCTCTCCACAGGACAATATTAGTTGTGCACTTCACAAATCTGGCCTTTATTAAAGAGTGGCAAGAAGAAAGTCATTGTTAAAAGAAAGCCATAAAAGTCCATTTGCAGTTTGCGAGAAGCCATGTGGGTGACACAGCAAACATGTGGAAGAAGGTGCTTTGGTCAGATGAGACCAAAATTTTACATTTTGGTCTAAAAGCAAAACGCGGTGTGGTGAAAAACTAAAACTACACATCACCCTGAACACACTATCCCCACCGTGAAACATGGTGGTGGCAGCATCATGTTGTGGGGATGCTTTTCTTCAGCGGGGCCCAAGTTTATGGTAAGATGGGTAGAGTCAAATACATAGCAATCTTAGAAGAAAACCTGTTATGCCCCGTACACACCATCACTTTATGTGATGAAAAAAAACGACATTTTCTGTGAAGTAAAAAATTACGTTTTTGAAACTTCAATTTTCAAAGTTGCCTACACACCATTGTTTTTCTCACAATGTTCTAGCAAAGCAAGGTTACGTTCACCACGTTTTTCCATTGAAGCTTGCTTCATAAGTAGCTTCTGGGCATGCGCGGGTGAAAAAACGTCGTTTTAAACGACGTTTTTTGCTACACACGGTCAATTTCTGTGAAGTAAAAAATGACGTTTTGAAAAACGACACATAAAATTGAAGCATGCTTCAATTTTTTTTTGTCGTTTTTTACAAGACATACAACGACGTTTTCCCCTACACACGGTCATTTAAAGTGACGTTTTTAAAAACGTCATTTGTTTTCATCACATAAAGTGATGGTGTGTACGCGGCATTAGAGTCTGCAAAAGACTTAAGACTGGGGCGGAGGTTCACCTTCCAGCAGGACAACGACCCTAAACATACAGCCAGAGCTACACTGGAATAGTTGTTTTTATCAAAGCATATTCATGTGTTAGAATGGCCTAAAGTCCAGACCTAAATCCAATTGAGAATCTGTGACAAGACTTGAAAATTGCTGTTCACAGACGCTCTCCATTCAATCTGACAAAGTTTGAGCTTTCCCACAATAAAATATATTTTCATATACTGAGGGCACCTTTGTCCCCTTTGAAAGGATTTCACTTTGCTGCCTGTCCTGGTGACCACACAGGGGACAGAAATAGCAATACAAGCCTGGCAGAGATTGTATACCTTCCCCACTCTTAAGTTTTTAAATAAGTTTGTACTGCATAAGATGTGCTAACTTTCTGTAGGTGACCACGTAGGAAGTGAGGGGAAATCTCCAAAGGGTAAAGAAACAGCAATACAAATATGGCAGAGATTATAATTCTTCCTCACTCTGTCAAAATCCTAAAAAGAAGGTCTTGGTTTATTAATATTAGCAACACATCACAATTTTATTTCCTAGGATGGTAATATATCAGCCAGTTGGTGCACTAATTGGTTTCCTAACCTGAATTCTTCATCAGTGACATTAGATACATATGCATCATGGCAAGATGGGCGCCAAAAAAGCTACATGCTGCATCATCAATACATCACCTTGCAATATACACTATATTGTCAAAGTATTGGGACGCCTGTCTCTACACACACATGAACTTGCATGGCATCTCAGTCTTAGTCCATAGGGTTCAATATTAAGTTGGCCCACTCTTTGCAGCTTTTACAGCTTCAACTCTTCTATGAAGGCTGTCCACAAGGTTTAGGAGTGTGTCTATGAGAATTTTTGACCATTCTTCCAGAAGCACATTTGTGAGGTCAGGCACTGATGTCAGACGTGAAGGCCTAGCTCGCAGTCTCCGCTCTAATTCATCCCAAAGGTGTTCTATCCAGTTGAGGTCAGGACTCTGTGCAGGCCAGTCAAGTTCCTTCATCACAGACTCGCTCATCCATGTCTTTTTGGACCTTGCTTTATGCTCTGGTGCACAGTCTTGTTGGAACAGGAAGGGACCACCCCCAAACTGTTCCCACAAAGTTGGTAGAATGAAATTGTCCAAAATGTCTTGGTATGCTGATGCCTTAAGAGTTTCCTTCATTGGAATTAAGGGGCCAAGCCCAAACCCTGAAAAGCAACACCACACCATAATCCCCCCTCCACTAAATGATTTGGACCAGTGCACAAAGCAAGGTCCATGAAGAGATGCATGAACGTGTTGAAGCTGTTATAGCTGCAAAGGGTAGGCCAACTCAATATTGAACCCTATGGTCTAAGACTGGGATGCCGTTAAAGTTCATGTGCGTGTAAAGTAGGGTGCCCACGTGTCCCGGATTGCCCGGGACTGTCCCGCAATTGACTTGTCTGTCCCGGGTACCGGGGACCTTCATTCCGGGACAATACAGTGTCCCAGAATGAAATAGAGGACACAGCCACCCCCTAGGGTGACCACGTGTCCCGGATTGCCCGGGACAGTCCTGCATTTTGCAGGTCTATCCTGGGCACCTTCATTCCAGGACAATACAGTGTCCCGAAATGAAACTGACATAGTCACCCCCCAAGACAAACTAATGCCCCCAAAAAAGGCCACCACATCACCGATTTACTCACTGATAGTACTTGTCCTGTCCGGAAATGCCTAGAGGAGCACAGTCCCAGCCCCCTGCTTGTGATTGGAGAAATCATAAATCCCGCCTCTTGTGTCCAATCACTGTGCCGTGATTCGTTACAGCACAAGCTGATTTTTGTCCCAATACTTTTGACAATATAGTGTGTCTCTGCTTATTGGCTCATTCACTTACTGACCTCTAGAAAAGGGTTAGAACTCCTCTTGCGCTGGTTTTATTGTGATCTGTGTCCCTATTGCAAGGACAGGAAGTGAAAAAGAAAAATCTTCCCAATGTGGTCACAGAAAGAAATAAACAGCAAACAGACATTTTGATTTTAATTCGATTTTACATTTCAACTTTGAGTGCACCTTTAAGGTCAAGCAAGGAGCCTACCGTGATCTGTAGAAAATCATTTTCAATGAAGATGGTACACCTTCAGTAGCAGAACCTAAAACCGCAATAGAGTCTAATTAAAACTTGGACACTTTCAGCACCCCGCATGGGTTATCTGATATTTCATAACCACCCTGAATGTCAGAGATGCCAGCATAAGCTGTGAGTGACATAGGATGCCAGGACAGGGAGATATCAACCTCCAAGAGACAAGCCGAGGCTTCTGGGTGGTGGGAGTGAATCAGAGCAATGTCCGCAAATTCTTTGCTGCTACTGTTAGGGGTAGTGTTGCGACACATCACTTTTTTATGCTGGGGAGATAGCAGTGAACTTACAGCTCCTAAGATAACTAATATGTCTGAAAAATCAAGATAAAGAGAAGTTTTGCATAGTAAAAATATGTTAGAGAAAACAGAATTGGCACAGCAATACAAAGGGCAGTGATATTGCAAAGTGTATGCAATTCTGATCAGACAAACTCTACCAACAATCACTCCACTCACAATATTGGAGCCAAAAACGAAAGCCCCGTACACACGATCGGACCTTTGTCCGACCAAAATCACATCGGAATTCCGGTGGAATTCCATTGGAGTAAAAGAGAACATGTTCTCTATCTAAACTCCGATGGAATCCATTGGAATTTCCGATGGCATTACTCCGTTGGGGCATACACACGGTCGGAATTTCTGATGGAAAAAGTCAGTCGGACATTACGAAATTACGACAGCGTGTACGGGGCTTAAGTTTTGCAGCACATTTTTTTCTGCTGAAAATGCCCCCTTTGGCTTATACTCAAGTCTGTGTCTGCATACCTAATGGGAGCCGTGTCATGCATTGCCTACAGATCTCGTCCATCCAGTGTACCAAAGCCACGTCTCCTCCTCGTTCTCGTCTGTGATAGGGGAACACTTAGTTTCCCAGCAGTGAGTCAGTGTTCAGTGTTCCACCTATCACGGACATCCTCATCCTACGGACGAGAGGATGTCCGTGATAGGCGGAACACTGAACACTAACTCACTGCTGGGAAACTGAGTGTTCTGCCTATCACGAACGAGGAGGCGTGGCTTTTGTACACTGGATGGATGGCCGCCATCTGACTGCATGCATGACACGGGTTGATCAGGTATGCAGATCAGTGCAGTGAGGCTGCAATGGGCACAGTAATGTTTGTAATGGGCGCAGTGATGTTTGTAATGGGCGCAGTGAGGAATGCAATTGCACAGTGATATTTGTAATGGGCACAGTGATGTTTGTAATGGGCACAGTGATGTTTGTAATGGGCACAGTGATGTTTGTAATGGGCACAGTGAGGCATGCGATGGGCATTGTTGACCCTCTTATCCACTTATAGTAGCTGTTGCATTTCCTACCCTAGGCTTATATTCGAGTTAATACGGTTTCCCATTTTTTGTGGTAAAATTAGGTGCCTCTGCTTATATTCGGGTCGGCTTATACTCAAGTATATACACGTAATTTTTCTTTATATATATTTTTTCTTCACACAAGTGGAGTTATTCCCCGTATACACGATCAGATTTTCCGTCGGAAAAACCTTGGACGGAATTCCGCTCAAGCTTGGCTTGCATACACACGGTCACACAAAAGTCTTCTCGTCCTTTCGTCTGTCAAGAGCGCTGTGACATACAACACTACGACAAGCCGAGAAAATTAAGTTCAATGCTTCTGAGCATGCGTCGAATATTTTCCGAGCATGCGTCGGAATTTTGCGTGTCGGAATTGCCACAGACAATAGGAATTTTTTCCGTCTGAAAATTTGGGAACCAGCTCTCAATCTTTTGTTTGGTGGAAATTCCAGCAGCAAAAGTCCGATGGAGCATACACACGTGTGTACGGGGCATTACTCTTTATGCTGACCATACACATAAAGGCTTTGTTCATCCCATCCCAAATGATTCCCCAACCCATACTCATAGCTCCCAACTGTCTCCGATTTTGAGAGATTGTCCCTGATTTGGAACAATGTCCCTCTGTCCCTCATTCCTCCTCATTTGTTCCTCATTTTGGTCTGATCTATATAGATGTATATAAAATGCACTTTTTATCTATAAAACAAATGTTTTCCAGCGCTAAACCTTTCATCCAATTTCTAAATGGCTGCATTTATAAATTCTGAAAGCCAACATAAAGGAATGGTAGTGGTAAAAAAAGCACTTGTGGGTTTAGCCAATCTTTTTTTTTTGTACAATTCTCCTTTAAGGGGGTGTGTCCTATGCCTGCATACTTTTGCTGATAGGTGTTCCTCATTCTCATCTCAAAAATTTGGGAGGTATGCATAATGTTTACGATGGATGGTAGAATCTTCCACTGTCAGCTATTGTATTCTGATAACTAGCACCTGCGGTTGTCAGAATACCCATACAGTCACTGAAGCTTATTGGGTGCAGTCACTGTTCTGCCAACTTTATCGCTCAAAATTTGTTGAGCCAGAAGTAGGGTGACCACATTTCCAAACTACCATTCAGGGACACCCTCCCTTCTCAAAAATCAGCTTGTGCTGTAACGAATCACAGCACAGTGATTGGAGAAATCATAAATCCCACCTCTTGTGTCCAATCACAAGCAGGGGGTGGGGATTGTGCTCCTCCAGGCATTCCCGGCCAAGGCAAATACTGTCAGTGAGTAAAGCAGTGATGTGGCTGCCTCAGATTGGCCCGGGGGGTGGCTCTGTCAGTTTCATTCCGGAACACTGTATTGTCCTGGAGTGAAGGTGCCTGGGACAGACCTGCAAAATGTGTGACTGTCCCGGGCAATCTGGGACACGTGGTCACCCTAGCCAGATTGTGTTGGCAGGGCTACCCATGGCTCAATTTTCAGCTTGTAAGCAGTTAGAAATGCTGGTTAGTGTGATAGCTGCTGACCCAGCCAGGAGGGAAACAGTTAACCTGGTTTCCCACATGTTCTGTTGAGCTTTGCTTCTCCCTGTGTTAATAAAAGGGAGCAATCTGCCACTATGGACTCTCATCCTGTTCAGGTATGCTGGGGCAGTCACAAGCCTGAGTTAGGGAATAGGGAAGATAGGAGAAAGACTGTTGCTGTTATCTGGAATGACTATGTGTGGCCAGCTTTAGAAATATTGTGACATTGTTGAGAAAAGGAAGTGAGCTGTCTAATAGGGGTCCTTGTTATGCTAACGCTATGAGCCTGTTCACAAATGAGCGTACTGGTTTTGCTGGCAGAGTCACGCAGCAAGAAATGGGATGTATGTGCAATGCCATTATTTTTTAATGGCACCTCAAATGCGGTGTGATTTTGCCATGATTGTCAAGTGACAAAATCTCTACCAACCAGACAGCCATAAGGACGTATTTTCTAGGAGTGCAAGTGTTAATAAGCTGGTCATACACAGCACCAATTATGGTCAATTACTGCTGAATTGGTCAAAATCTGAGCCAGTGTTGGCCCTGTCAGAATCACCCAGCCTGATAAGTTCCAACTGAAAAATTGAAGGAGAGGGATGGATCCTATCAGCTGGCCTGCCTTTCAGATCCAGTCATTGTCCCGATATTTGGACAGCTAAGGGCACTGCAGCTGTCTTAATACTAGAACCTGCAGGGAAGATTCATCTATCCGCACTTGTAAGTAGATTCTTACAGGAGTAAAATTAAAGTTACCTTATTTTTGTATTGCTGTGTATAATATAAAGATTCTGTTGCTTATCATTATATTGTGAACCCACGTAGTTATGCGGACAGTTGCAGGCTACCCATGGTGGGACAACGGCGGATCCAGGGGGGGGGGGGCAACAGGGCAATTGCCCCCCCCCCCCCCCGAGTCAATCATGTTACATTGGCTTTAAAAAAAAAAAAACTGCTTTGCAGTGCGTGCAGCTGCCGAGTCTCTCACTCTCTCTCTGTCATCACCAGGGCCGATCTGGCGCAGCCCTATAGGCTGCCTGTCCTGAGGCTGCTTTGAGCTGTAGCTGACTGCAGCGCTCCCCCTCTCTCCTGCGTGTATGACACCGGGCATCTCTCGCTGTGTGTGAGAGCTGGGTCTGTGTTCGGCTGTGCTGCCTGTGCTAGACCTGCTTGTGTGATAGTAGATGGAGATGGAACACTGATTGAATCAGTGTTTTGTCTATCACACAAGCCCGTCTAGGGGGGGACCTTTCTAGAGCACACTGCCCTGCCAAACACAGACCTAAAGCTCCTGTTTGTTCCATGACACATGTCGGGAGAGGAGATACCTACTGTGTGTGATCGAGGCAATGCCATGGTGAGTGCCATGCACAGTGAGGCTTCATTCATATACAAAAGTGGGGCTGCATTAATATACGAAGTGGGGCTGCATTCATATAGAAAATGGGGCTGCATTCATATAGAAAATGGGGCTGCATTCATATACAAAGTGGGGCTGCATTCATATACAAAGTGGGGCTGCATTCATATACAAAGTGGGACTGCATTCATAGACAAAAGTGGGACTGCATTCATAGACAAAAGTGGGACTGCATTCATAGACAGAAGTGGGACTGCATTCATAGACAAAAGTGGGACTGCATTCATAGACAAAAGTGGGACTGCATTCATAGACAAAGTGGGGCTGCATTAATATACAAAAGTGGGGCTGCATTAATATACAACAGTGGGGCTGCATTCATATACAACAGTGGGGCTGCATTCATATACAAAAGTGGGGCTGCATTTATATACAAAAGTGGGGCTGCATTTATATACAAAAGTGGGGCTGCATTTATATACAAAAGTGGGACTGAATCTATATACAAAAGTGGGGCTGCGTTCATATGTACAGTGAGGCTGCAATGATGGGCACTGATAAAGCTGCATTGATCTCTTGTACCATGTCTTCAGTCTCTGACCATCTCTTGTACCATGTCTCCAGTCTCTGACCATCCCTTGTACCATGACCATCCCTTGTACCATGACCATCCCTTGTACCATGACCATCCCTTGTACCACGTCTGCAGTCTCTGACCATCTCTTGTACCATGTCTGCAGTCTCTGACCATCTCTTGTACCATGTCTGCAGTCTCTGACCATCCCTTGTACCATGTCTGCAGTCTCTGACCATCTCTTGTACCATGTCTGCAGTCTCTGACCATCTCTTGTACCATGTCTGCAGTCTCTGACCATCTCTTGTACCATGTCTGCAGTCTCTGACCATCTCTTGTACCATGTCTGCAGTCTCTGACCATCTCTTGTACCATGTCTGCAGTCTCTAACCATACCTTGTACCATGTCTGCAGTCTCTAAACATCTCTTGTACCATGTCTGCAGTCTCTGACCATCTCTTGTACCATGTCTGCAGTCTCTAACCATCCCTTGTACCATGTCTGCAGTCTCTGACCATCTCTTGTACCATGTCTGCAGTCTCTGACCATCTCTTGTACCATGTCTGCAGTCTCTGACCATCTCTTGTACCATGTCTGCAGTCTCTGACCATCTCTTGTACCATGTCTGCAGTCTCTAACCATCCCTTGTACCATGTCTGCAGTCTCTAAACATCTCTTGTACCATGTCTGCAGTCTCTGACCATCTCTTGTACCATGTCTGCAGTCTCTAACCATCCCTTGTACCATGTCTGCAGTCTCTGACCATCTCTTGTACCATGTCTGCAGTCTCTGACCATCTCTTGTACCATGTCTGCAGTCCCTAACAATCATTTACAAACTATGGGATAGATTTATGGCATTTATATTTAAATATTTTTTACTAGTAATGGCGGCGATCATTGATTTTTTAGGTACTGCAACATTGCAGAGGACACACCGGACACCTAATTGATTTCTGTAAGCAACACCTTATTTTCTGGCAGTGCCCCTCCCGAGACTAGACTCTGGATCCGCCCTTGTGGTGGGAAGGGGTTAACTGTATCTAGACTCTTTTCCCAGGTTTAACGAGTCCTCCCCCTTGCTGTCAGTAGGGTGGCCTAATTTCCAAATTGCCATTCAGGGACACCCCCGCTTCACAAAAAAGATGATTTTGATACCTGGTCAGTGGTGGCTAGTTTAGACAGGTGGTATACAACAGTGGTGAGTGAGTGAGTGAGTGAGTGAGAAACTTATATAGCGCAACACATGCAAACTGGATCGCCTCTGGGCGCTTGGTATCCATTCCCTGGGCCCTCAGAAGAGATGGGTCTTGATCTTTCTCCTGAAGGCCAGGTGGTTTACCTCCAATCGGATGGTGGTTGGTAGAGAGTTCCATAGTCTGGGTCCTTGGACCGCAAATCTTCGTTCTCCTTTGGACTTGTATCTGGCTTTGGGTATCTGGAGTAGATTTTGGTTGGTGGATCGCAGAATGCGATTGGTGTTGTGAGCTTTTAGTTTCTTGCATAGATATTGGGGGGCATTTCCCAGAATTCACTTATGCGTTAGACAGAGTGCTTTGAAAGTGATTCTGTCTTTTACGGGCAACCAATGAAGGGATCTCAACGAAGGTGAGATTGATTCCCATGTTTTTTTCCCAGTCACAAGTCGAGCGGCCATATTTTGAATGACTTGCAAACAAGTGATTTGGTATTTTGGGAGTCCAAGATAGAGGGCATTTGCATAGTCAAGTCTGGAGTTGATAAGTGTCCCCACCACGACTGCTATGTCTTTTTTTGGGATAAAGGGAGTGAGTCTGCGTAGAAGGCGCAGCAGATGGTGCGATCCGCTGAGTACTGACCCTATTTGTGCATGCATTGTCAAGATGACTCCGAGACTTTTGACTTTGGTGCTGGGGGTGATGGATTGACCCAGAATGGGCGGGGGGGGTCCATGTTGTTGCGGGATGAATCTTCCGATTGGCCTGAAACAGGAGAAGTTCTGTTTTTGAGCCATTGAGTTTAAGGTAACTCTTTGTCATCCACTTTTCTATCAAAGAAAGGCATTTCTCTAGTCCGAGATAATGATCCTTTTTGTTGCAGATGCGAAAATATAGTTGTGTGTCATCTGCATAGGAGTGGTAAAGTAACTTTTGGTTGCTGATGATTTCAAAAAGAGGGCGGAGATAGATATTGAAAAGAACAGGCGACAGAGGGGATCCCTGGGGGACTCCGCATGACACTGTGCGTTTTTCAGAAGTGAAAGGGCCCAATTTCACTATTTGCGATCGGTTTTCCAAGGAGGAGAACCACGATAAATCACATTCCACAATTCTGGCTACTTCGACTAGCCGTGTCAGCAATAATTTGTGGTCTACCATATCAAAAGCTGCGCTTAGGTCCAGCAGTACTAGAAGACAAAATTCTCCTTCGTCTGCGGCCTCTAGAGTGTCCTCCCATATTTTGAACAGTGCTGTTTCTGTCCCGTGACCAGGACGGAAACCGGACTGGAATGGGTCAAGTAATTTGTGGGTGTCTAAATGATGTTGTAGCTACTGTACAACTTCTTTCTCCATTACCTTGGAGAAAACATTTAGGCCTGTTATGGGGCGACGGTGGTTAGGGTCTTTGGGGTCGAGGGTGTTTTTTTTTAGAATTGGTTTGATTATACCTTGTTTCAGCAAGGGTGGCACCACGCCCTCCTTGAATGACTGGTTTATGAGCTGCATGATAGCTGGAGCCAAAATATCGGCACATTCTTTTAGCAGTTTGGTGGGGATGATATGATTGGGCGCTGTGCTATTTCGCAGAGTCCTGATGATATTTTTAATGGCATCGATGGAAATGGGTTTTAGAGTGAAGTTAGGTGATTGTGGCAGAATTATGTGGGTATTAGGTTTGTGATTTAGGGGGGGTAGATGGAGGTTGTATTTTGCTGAATACTTTCACGGATTCTTTCAATTTTGGTCATCAACCCTGTCCTAATTAAAGTTTTGTGATGCTACCATACTAATTGCTCTAGGGCAGTGGTTCTCAACTCCTGTCTAGGGATGAGCTCCGGCGTGTTCGCACAGTCTACGTGCAGAGCCTGCCAGGAAGTCTGCACGGCGCTGCGCTAATCACAGGCAGGGAGACATTGTCCCGATGCTCGGCTGCAGAGATCGGGAAATGTCTCCCTCACTGTGGTTAGTGCAGCGCCATGCAGCTTTCCTGACGTGGACTGTGCGAACACGCCGGATCTCATCCCTACTCCTGTCCTCAGGGCCTGCACTAACAGGCCAGATTCTATGTATTACCTTGGGGAGATGCAAACTAGAATACTGCAATCACTGAGCAGCAAATGATATCACCTGTGATGTATTTCAGTAATGTTGCAAACCTGGCCCGTTAGTTGGCCCTGAGGGCAGGGTTGATGACCACTGGTATACAATGTGCATCTGCTTTAACCAAGTCACTTCTTAGTAGTGACAGCAGCGTGCTTTGTACATCACCCATCTCGAACATCATGAGAATTTGGAGCCAAATAATGAACTTCATTGAAACAGGAAAAATCAAAAGTGACCATTTTGAGTATGCAAGTCATTGGCCATAAAAGGATTATGGGGTCCAGGTGCTGCCCTGGGGGACACGTGTCAATGCAAAACAATCATTTTGTTCAAGAGCAGTGAGTTTAATGATGCCTAAAGTGCAACAATTTAAAAAAACTAAATTCCTTTAAATATAGTGCCTGGGGGGTCCCCTTACTCTGCCTGTATAGTGGCGCATCTGTAACATGTATAGAACATGCTGCAGCAAAAATTACATTTTAAAAAAAGGGAGTAAGATCACATTTTAATTGACTAACGGTTGCAATTGAAAAAAATAAAATAAAAATGTAAGGTCTAAGGTCCCTAACTCACATTTATATATTAGGGCCAATTAAGACAGGAGCCAATTAACGTACCAGCATGTCTTTAGAGTGTGGGAGGAAACCAAAGTGCCAAAGGAAACCCACACTTGCACAGGGAGAACATGCAAACTCCAGGTAGATGGTGTCATGGTTGGCATTTGAACCAGCACCCCTAGTGCTGCTAGGAGGAAATACTAACCACTTAGCCACTGTGCTGCCCCAAAATCTATGCCTGTATGGTTAGCATTAGAGAAGGCCTCCTAAATAAGGATGTAGCATTTAAAGTAGAACAAAAAGGATAGCATAAGGAAGGGTTATAACCCCTGTAAGTTTTTTTTGCCATATGTGTGGAGATTCCCTATACTTCCTGTCCCATAGCTAAAACAGGAAGTGAGAAAAATTCCTTTCAAAGAGGAAATCCCTTGTTGTCGCCAGGATCACCAGAACTAATGTCCCCACTGGAAGATTTTCCCTCTATTACTGTTCTGGGGACAACCCAAAATGTTTGATTTTCTTTCACATTCACTTTTGTTGAGAACGGTAAACAAAATAAATAGAGGGGGGGTCGATCTTCCATACTGGGACAAAAATAAAAAACTAGCGTCCCCTGAAGACGTGTGTTGGCACGAAACGCATCAGGCGGCACTATACGCTGACATCACACCGCCGCTTCCTGTTTCGGAATGCACTGTTTTATAGTAATAAATGACTACACTATATTTGGCCCAATGTGGTATTTGGCTCGTTGCGTGAGTGTTTTTTTTAAACTAGTGGCATTGTGGGCTTTTCCAAATCCCCCTCAGTGGTGAGCTCTACAGTCAGAGGACCTTGATTCCCAAAAATTGATTTGCATTGGCAGCTAGTGAGCTGGTAAATGCGGTCTTCCCCACGGTTGTACGTGGTGTCCCCTTTTTTGGATACAATACACAGACATTTCTACCCCCTTCCTGCCCAGGACAATTTTCAGCTTTCAGCTCTCTCACACTTTGAATGACAATTGCGCAGTCATGCAACACTGTACCCATATGACATTTTTATAATTTTTTCACACAAAGAGATTTCGTTTTCTTTTTTGCTAAACAAACAAAGAGAGACCAAACATTTTGGGGGGAAAAAAATGTTGTTATAAAATTCTGCAAACAGGGAATTTGCCTCCTTCACTGATGAGCACTGATAGATACTGATGAGACCACACTGATGGGCTGTGATAAGTTGCACTGATGAGGTGGCACTGATGGACAATGATAGGTGGCAATCATGCGCACTGATAGGTGGCAATGATGGGCTCTGATAGGCAGCACTGATAGGTGGCACTGATATTCACTGGTAGGTGGCACTAATAGGCAGCACTAATAGGTGACACTGATTATGAGGCACTGGTGGGCACTGTTGGGACTGCACTGATAATCAGTCCGTGTCCTTTGAACCTTAAAAATAAAAACCTGACAGACGTTCTAATTCCTCAGTGTCCTGATTATCAGTGCTGATGTCCCTTTAACAGAAGCTGGTTATCATCTTTCTTCTTCTCTCCTCACGCTTTCAGCGCAATTAAAGAAAATCCAATTGTGTTTACATTCTGTGATCAACTGTCATTGGCTGAAAGCTGATCACGTGGTAAAGAGCCACTGAGTTTAAGGTGCTGCACCTTTATTACTGTTATATTAAGGTTTTTTTGTATGCTTACCTATTAGTAGCAGCCTTCTATGTATTATTATTGTTTTATTGCTGACTACATTTATCTTTGAACGTTAAAAATAAAAACCTGACAGACGTTCTAATTCCTCTCCACTCTATCCTGAAGTAAAAATAGTTTTGCATTAACTTACACGTTAAAATCAGCCGCAAGTTCTAACCTTTCTATACACCCCGTATTTTTAGAAATGAGCCTGGGTTCACACTATTGCGATCACAGATATCGCATGTGATTCGCACCTGCACTGCTGTGCCGATCACATGCAATGTCTATGCATTGCGAGTTCAGCCAAATAGTTGTATGCCTGAATTTGCATTGGATTCGCACAACAAAGGTGCAGGGACTTTTTCTTTCCTGGAATCGTATCACATGGGTGTTCTCACCTATGCGATCCGATTCCTGTCCAAATCCACAGTTCGCACTGCGATCTGTGAACCGATCTGGGGGTTTCATTAACATTGTAGTGACACCCGCAGCGGTTTGCAGAAAGCAGTGTGAACTGCCTTTGGGGGGCGCTGGAATTGCGCTGGTTCCCACATCGCTACAGTGTGAACCCAGGCTCATAGTCAACTTTAAAATCAGTTAATTTAAAAAGAAAACTCAGACTTCTCACAGCTGTTAGTGAATTTTAGATCTTCAATCCCGTCCATTTATTGCAGAAATCCTAAGAACCTGTTTATTCACTACGGTGGCCCTGGGCCCCATGAAACCCTGAATGTTCAGTAAAATATCCTCGCTGTTCATTGTCTGTTCATCTTGATATGAAAGACGTTGGGTTATCAGAGATAATGACAGTCCTCTATCTCCTCGCCAGAAGGCTCAGAGGTGATGCAACGAACGTCAGACCCTCCAAAAGCGTCAGGCAGATGCTTCACAGCTGACCATAGTGGCCAACCTTCCCAGGAACATCTTTCCTCTCTGGCTGCTTATCTGGGTCCCCTGGTATCCTGTGGCATCTCTGTGGCGTGCTGTGACAGGCGTCACAAATATACTATCTAACAGATACATTTTTATACAGTATGTGACTGTCATTATCTTATCAGGAAACTAAACGTTTAGAGTCAGTTTTATTTTATTTCTTTTTTAAGTTTAGATTTTATAATTGATGTTTTATACCTGAGTACTTACAGAAAAAGTGGCATTACTATATACAGTATTTCACATTGCTGTTTCCTAACACATTATTTTCTTCTGGAAATACATATTTCTATGGGTGCTGATACTACCATAGGTTATATAATTTATGTATTAGGCTTTTATTGCTTCCAAAAGTATACAGTGCATCCGCAAAGTATTCACAGCGCTTCACTTTTTCCACATTTTGTTATTTTACAGCCTTATTCCAAAATTGATTCATCTCAAGGATGATCAGTGGAGACAAAATGCACCTGAGCTCAATTTTGAGTGTCATGGCAAAGGCTGTGAATACTGATGTACAGTGCACCCAGAAAGTATTCACAGCGCTTCACTTTTTCCACATTTTGTTATGTTACAGCCTTATTCCATAATTGATTACATTTGTTATTTTCCTCAAAATTCTACAAAACAATACCCCATAATGACAACGTGAAAGAAGCTTGTTTGAAATCTTTGCAAATGTATTAAAAATAAAAAACAAATCACATGTACATAAGTATTCACAGCCTTTGCCATGACACTAATGTTTCTACAACTTGGAGTCCACCTGTGGTAAATTCAGTTGATTGGACATGATTTGGAAAGGCACATAACTGTCTATATAAGGTCCCACAGTTACCAGTGCATGTCAGAGCACAAACCAAGCCATGAAGCCCAAGGAATTGTCTGTAGACCTCCGAGATAGGATTGTATTGAGGCACAGATCTGGGGAAGGGCACAGAAAAACTTCTGCAGCATTGAACGGTCCCAATGAGCACAGTGGCCTCCATCATCTGTAAATGGAAGACGTTTGGAACCATCAGGACTCTTCCTATAGCTGGCTACCTGGCCAAACTGAGCGATGGTGGGAAAAGGGCCTTAGTCAGGGATGTGACCAAGAACCCGATGGTCACTCTGACAGAGCTCCAGCATTTCACTGTGGAGAGAGGAGAAACTTCCAGAAGAGCAACCACTCCACCAATCAGGCCTGTATGGTAGAGTGGCCAAATTGAAGCACATGACAGCCCGCCTGGAGTTTGCCAAAAATCACCTAAAGGAGAAAATTCTCTGGTCTGACCTCAGACTGGGGCGAAGGTTCATTTTCCAACAGGACAACGACCCTAAGGACAAAGCCAAGATAACAAAGAAGTGGCTACGGGACAACTCTGTGAATGTCCTTGAGTGGCCCAGTCAGACTTGAACCTGATTGAACATCTGTGGAGAGATCTGAAAATGTCTGTGCGCCAACGCTCCCTATCCAACTTGATGGAGCTTGAGAGGTCCTGCAAAGAAGAATGGGAGAAACTGCCAAAAATAGGTGTGCCAAGCTTGTAGCATCATACTCAAAAAGACCTGAGGCTGCAATTGGTGCCAAAGGTGCTTCAACAAAGTATTGAGCAAAGGCTCTTTATAAATTTGAAAATATTTCAAACAAACCTCTTTCACATCGTCATTATGGGGTATTGTTTGTAGAGTTTTGAGGAAAATAATGAATTTAATCCATGTTGGAAAAAGGCTGTAACATAACAAAATGTGGAAAAAGTGAAGCTCTGTGAATACTTTTTGGATGCACTGTAGCACTTAAAAACAAAAATGAGCGCAAGAATGTATAAGGCCTTGTTCACATGGACAGCCTGGTGGATGTTAAAAATTGATGATTGATCCACTAATTACAAGTGGATCACCCACCTAAACTGTGCAATGGTCACCAGAGGGGGTAGTACATTGTCCAAATTCTACAGCATGTCACATTTGGCAGGCAGTACTGATGCCAAAAATGACCTGTGCAAGTGAATGTGACCATGCCACAACTGCAAGCTAAATGCTGAATCCCTAGCTTCTCCACCATCCTCTTAAAAAAGTGATCAGCAATGCCTTGGCCGAAGTCGAAAAAAATTACAGTTTTAAAAAATGTTTATATTTTTATGTTTTTAATTGTATTATATTCTACTTCTTAACCACTTGCTTACTGGGCACATATACCCCCCTCCTGCCCAGGTGAAATTTCAGCTTTCGGCACTGCATCGCTTTAACTAACAATTGCGCGGTCGTGCGACGTGGCTCCCAAACAAAATTGACGTCCTTTTTTCCCCACAAGTAGAGCTTTCTTTTGGTGGTATTTGATCGCCTGTGCGGTTTTTATTTTTTGCGCTATAAACAAAAAAGTGAGACAATTTTGAAAAAAATACAATATTTTTTACTTCTTGCTATAATAAATATCCCAATTTTAAAAAAAGAAAACATTTTTTTTTCTCAGTTTAGGCCGATACGTATTCTTCTACATATTTTTGGTAAAAAAAAAAAAAAAATCGCAATAAGCGACTGGTTTGCGCAAAAGTTATAGCGCTTACAAAATAGGGGACAGAATTATTATTTTTTAATTATTTGTTTTTACTAGAAATGGCGGCGATCTGCGATTTTTAATGGGACTGCGGCGTTATGGCTGACACATCGGACACATTTTTGGCGCCATTCACATTTATACTGCGATCAGTGCTATAAATATGCACTAATTACAGTATAAATGTGACTGGCATTGAAGGGGTTAACACTAGGGGGTGAGGAAGGGGTTAAATGTGTATCCTGGGTGTGTTCTAACTGTAGGTGGAGGGGGGGTGACTGGGGGGGGCTGACCGATCTGTGTCTCTATGTACAAGAGACACAGATCCGTCTCCTCTCCAGAGACAGCACCGCTGTCTCTGTGTAAAACGGCAATGAGAGATGATCTCATATGTTTACATATGAGATCATCTCTCATTGGCTGCACAGATCGCATCGCGAACGGCCACTCTGATTGGCCGTTCGCGGCGATCTGTAATTGGCTGTGTCCGAGGGACACGGCCAACACAGATTTTCCCCGCAGCGCGCTCTGGAGCGCACGCGGGGACCGCCCTAAGGGGCGGACGTCAATTGACGGCAGTTTGGAGATTGGGATCCGCACTGTAGCCGTCAATTGACGGCAGGCGGATCCCAAGTGGTTAATGAATATCATGAATTTAAATGAATATACATTTATTGTCGGCCATTACCGGCACCTTTAGCTCAAGAAAAATGCATCCTTTAAATTCAACTGTATGCATGTC
Source organism: Rana temporaria (assembly GCF_905171775.1). Taxonomy (NCBI): domain Eukaryota; kingdom Metazoa; phylum Chordata; class Amphibia; order Anura; family Ranidae; genus Rana; species Rana temporaria. The sequence goes on from NC_053497.1 coordinate 120,109,509, forward strand.
CTCACACTGGTCCCTTGCGCTTCCGTTGTGTTAATAACCCTGGTTGCTGCATTTTTGGTCAGTTAAATAAACTGTACCAAAAAACACGCCTGCCTGTTAAAATGCAGCAAGAACGCATCTATAGCGCACTCGTGTTACGTTTGTGATGCGGTTTTTGAGTCACACGACCAATGAAAAACACACCATAAGCACAGAAAAATCGTGGCAAAATGGCATGCGTTTTCGGTGCCATTATCGGCACCTTTTTTTCTTTCAGCAAAATGCCAAAAACACCACACAGCATCTCTAGTTATAGAGTCCACAAACTATGCTATATATAAAAGAAAATCGGTCATTCCTGATGTACTAAAGACCTATCTCATTTCTTGAGGCCCAAAAAAGTCAGGACAGTACATGAGCTGTAATTGGCAATTGGCCCTGTCTGTACCAATCACAGAGATCAATACACTAGTATACAAAGGATGACATATGACGTCCACCCAGAATGGTAAATGTTCAGCCCGACCTATAGACAAATGACGGCCGGGCGGGACATCCCAGAACCCACCACAGGCTGTACTGCGGCATGAACTATATCATTTTTCTTTATTTTTATCTTGCATAGAAGGGACGCGCCCCCCGCCCCGCCAGAAGACTCTGATCATCGCTCTCAGCCATTGTTTGACATTGCTTATCGGGAGCCGACCAACAGGCCTTTTTCAATCATGCCCCTTCGTCAGGAGCCGGGCCTAATAGTTCTATTGAACAGGCCAATGTGTACGGGGCTTAACCACTTTAATGCAGGGCACTTTCACCCCCTTCCTGCCCAGCCCAATTTTCAGCTTTTAGCATTCTCACATTTTGAATGACATTTGCCCGGTCATGCAACACTGTTCCCAAACAAATTTGTTTTCATTTTCTTATCACAAAGAGCTTTCTTTTGGTGGTATTTGATCACCACTGGGGTTTTTATTTTTTCCGCTACAAATAAAAAAAGTCTGAAAAGTTTGAAAAAAGAAAAGTTTTTCTTTGTTTCTGTTATACAACTGTAAATTAGTAAGTTTTCTCTTTCACTGATGAGGCAGTACTTATTGCCACTGATGGGCACTCATGATGAGGCACTTATATGCAATACTAATGGACACTGATAGGTGGCACTGCTATGCAGCATTGATGGGCACTGATAGGCGGCACTGATATGCAGCATTGATGGGCAATGATGGGTGTCACTGATATGCAGCATTGATGGGCACTGATAGGCGGCACTGATAGTCGGCACTGATGGGCAATAGGCGGCACAGATGGGCACTCAAAGGTGGCACTTACAGGTGGCACTGATGGGCAACACTGATAGATGGGCACTAATAGGCAGCACTGATCAGGAGGTACTGGCAGGCATCAGTGCTGAGCACAGAGTGCCATCCCTAATAGGCACTGATTGGCATCCCTGGTGGGCTCTAGTGGGCATAACTGGTGGTCTCCAGTGGGCATCCCTTGTGGTCTCCAGTGGGCATCCTCTATGGGTCTGCACTGATAATCAATGCGCTGACCATCAGTGCAGACCCCCCTGTCAGGAGAGCAGCCGATCGTCTCTCCTCTACTCGCGGCTGTCAGTGCGAGTAGAGAAAAAGCCGATAAACTGCACTTTCTGGTTACCATTTGATGAGCTGTGATTGGTCATCACATGGTAAAGAGCCTACATCATAGGCTCTTTACCATGATCGGAAATGCGGTGTGTCAGACTGACATACCACACCACCGATTGCCGCGCCCAGTCAGGATAATACAACCACTTTCCAGCCGTCATTCTGCTATATGGCAGGCGTGAAGTGGTAAAAGAAAATTAAACTTCAATCTTTAAATTTTACCTATAGGTAAGCCTATAATAAGGCTTACCTATAGGTAGTGTAAATATCTCCTAAACGTGAACAGTCTAGGAGATATTTACTGTACATGCAGCCAGTGACATCAATGGCGCATGCACTCTGAAGGAACGGCCACCTTCAGAGCCCTGTGCCACGATTGGCGGCTCCCACATGACGTCATCGCGGCTCTGGCCAGTCACAGAGCGGGAGTCCGAATCCGGAAGCAAGACAGGTGAAGATAGATGCGGCCTCCAGTAATGACATTGTATAGCTGGAAGGCTTAGTTTACAGGTAAGTTTCACATAATGTGCTAGTAGGCAACACTAGCACATTATGCCTTTGTCTTGCAGTTAAGGAAAAAAAAAAAAAAAAAAACGTGCAGCAGTTTTAAGGCTCCATTCACATCTGTGTGTACTGGGAACATGTACAGAAACGTGTTTGTCCTGGAACGTGCATAACACGTGCATTCCACTTGCAGTTAATAGCACCTCAAATGCTGCAAGCAAATGCACATTTTGCCATGCAGCAAAACATGCAAACCAGAAGCTCCATTAGCTACTTTACTATGTTGAAATCAATAGTTGTGCAAAAAAAAAAAAAAAGTACAAAAAACACATCTTTCTAATCGCTAAGTGTGAATGGGGCCTAAAGCTCACAACACATATTACAATCTGATTGTACAATCTCCTTTAGATCTACCAAGTATTGGGGCCTGCCTGATCCTCATTACACATAGTTTTTATAGAGCAAAGGTTAATTTTACAGTCAGATTGTAACGTGTATGCTGAACTGAACAGCAACCATTAAAATCTGGAAAGTTCGGCAGCGCCATAAGAACACGATAATACAAAGGAACAAGAGAAAGGGGAAATGAAGGTAATTAAATACAAAATGAGAACATAATTAGCAGCAAGTATCCAATGGATACAAAATATGAACAACTTGAACTTGCAACTTGTGACAACGTGCAGAGAACACAGAAAATGGAACCATATCTGCAGCATGTCACCGTGGCAGAGTCACACTGCAGATGTTCTGTAATCAGAGATAATGACAAAAAATATATTGTGACCTGCCTAAGGCTAGAATTTAATGAAAGCCACGGAATGACAGCGGATGTCGAGGTGACGCTCCCGCGCCAGCAATTAAACCTGAGCTAAGAAAAAGGAAAACTTGTATACAATAAACACAACCAAATATAGAAATTAATTGAAATATAAATAAATAACACATGAGGCTGTGTTACTGTGGAAAGTCAAGATCTATGGCTGACCATAACGGCATTGTTAGATACTAATGATCATGTTGTTAAAAAAAAAAAAAAAAGTAAGAAATAGAAAAATACTTTTCGGCACTGAAATAAACAGAATTAGGATTACTCAGTAATTGCATCTCTGCTTTTTAATGCACTTCCCAAAATCCTAAAGCCGAATTCCTGGCAAATAGCTAGTTATACAGTTAAAATGCATACTGTATACACATGCTACCCTATGTGCCGAAAAGATTTGAAATTCTGTTAGGCTAGTCCTGAATTTACAAAGCCCTGCCAGCATAGGCGTGCGCACATCAAGTCCAGGGAATTGTCTGTAGACCTCCAAGATAGGATTGTATTGAAGCACAGATCTGAGGAAGGGTACAGAAAAATGTCTGCAGCATTGAAGGTCCCATTGAACACAGTGGCCTCCATCATCTGTAAATGGAAGAAGTTTGGAACCACCAGGACTCTTCCTAGAGTGGGCCGCATGGCCAAACTGAGCGATCACTCTGACAAAGCTCCAGCATTTCTCTGTAGAGAGAGGAGAAACTTTCAGAAGAACAACCATCTCTGCAGCACTCCACCAATCAGGCCTGTATGGTAGAGTGGCCAAACCGAAGCCACTTCTCAGTTAAAGGCACAAGACAGTCCATCTGAAGTTTGCCAAAAGGCACCTGAAGGACTCTCAGACCATGAGAAACAAAAATCTCTGATCTGACGAAACAAAGATTGAAATTTTTGATCTGAATGACAAGAGTCATGTCTGGAGGAAACCAGATACCGCTCATCACCTGGCCAATAGCATTCCTACAGTGAAGCATGGTGGTGGCAGCATCATGCTGTTGGAATGTTTTCCAGTGGCAGGAACTGGGAGACTAGTCAGGATCGAGGGAAAGATGCATCAATGTACAGAGACATCCTTGAAGAAAACCTGCTCCAGAGCGCTCTGGACCTCAGACTGGGGGTTCACCTTCCAACAGGACAATGACCCTCAGCACACAGCCATTATAACAAAGCAGTGGCTAAGGACAACTCTGAATGTCCTTGAGTGGCCCAGCAAGACTTGAACCCGATTGAACATCTCTGGAGAGATCTGAAAATGGCTGTGCACCTTTGCTCCCCATCCAACCCGATGGAGCTTGAGAGGTCTTGAAAAGAAGAATGGGAGAAACTGCCCAATAATAGGTGTGCCAAGCTTGTAGCTTCATACTCGAAAAGACTTCATGCTGCAATTGCTGCCAAAGGTGCTTCAATAAAGTATTGACCCAAGGCTGTAAATCCTTATGTACATGAGATTTTTTTTATTCTTTTTTTTTTTAATAAATTTGCAAAGATGTCAAACAAACCTCTTTCACGTTATCATTATTTGGTATTGTTTATAGAATTTTGAGGAAAATAATGAATTTAATCCATTTTGGAATAAGGCTGTAAAATAACACAATGTGGAAAAAGTAAAGCGCTGTGATTACTTTTCGGATACACTGTATACAAACACATATGCATGTGTGTTTGAGATTTGGGATGCACACCCTAATGCAATAGGCTGTGCACACCTAGCAGTTGAGCAGCACTCCCGATATCCATTTTTTGGCTGAACAATGGGAGGCAACAGTAGAAATTAAGATTTTTCCTCTGTTTTTGTCCTCTCAGCACATAGGTATCCAGCAGAGCCTTAAAAGAGAAGAGCCTTAAAAGAGAACTATACATTTTTTTTTTTACCCAGGGGACCAAGTGGTCCCATTCTGATCGATAGCCCCATTGTCCCCTAAACACACCTTTTAATGCTGGCTGTAGTTCCATCCCCCTTTGAAACCCAAATGATGGGTGTTCCTGTGGAAGTGGTACAACCAGAACAGAGCCTGCCTCTAAGCTGAGTGTACAACCAAGGCAGCTTGTTCATTCATAATAGCAAAAGATCATTCAGAGCTTTGACTCTGTGTATATCTGCCCTGTGTGTGCACAAGTGGCTGCAGATACATTACACAGAGCTGCATCTCTGAATGATCTTTTACTATTATCAATAAAAAAGCAGCACTGATCGTTCATTCTACACAGTGACAGATCAGTGGCATTATGTGTCTGTTTTGTATGCACACGCCATCTGGCTAATAGATAGTTATCCATTATCGGACTGATACCGCAAATCTATCTCCTTTCTAGCTGTGTTGTTGGGCATTTAAATGGTAAATGAAAGTTCTTAGATGCTTCACATTACTACTTCACCCTCTCCTAGAGCACTGTTGTAAACCTGAGGATGAAAGTGATCCCACGGGAGCGAGCGGGGGCGACCAGGGGCGGCGCTCGCGCCCCTGGTAGCCTGCGAGAGAGCCGACGTAGAGCTACGGGGTCTCGCGCAGGAGAGCCAACTTGCCGCCGTAGAATGACGGCGGCAGGTCGGCAAGCAGTTAAAGTTCACTTTATCAAGAGATAAAGCAATTTTCTGGTTAATAACCCCCATCTACTGGAAAATTGCTTTATCTCCTGATGAAGTGAACTTTGTTTACCGAAACACGCTGGGAAGCAATCTTACAGCATCTGTCCTTCGTTCATACCACTGTATCTCTTGGCAGTCATATTTAGTGTATTGTAATGGATGTCAATGCATCTTTTTAACGAAACACTTTTTTCCGTGCTTTTTATATATTTGAATGTGAACAATAAAGTTGTTTAATATTTATTTTTATATAATTCTTTGGTAATTTTCTTTGGCTTGGTCCTCTAAAAGTCCCATGGGTCGTATTTCCTCTGTGTTTTGACACGTTTACTTGGGGACTGGATCTGGCCTTCATCTGTGCATCCTGGTCCATTTTTAAATATTTGTGTCATTACTTTCCATATATTTTGAGTAAAATACTTCAGGCAAAATTCGAAACCACAAAATGACCACTGCATGATTTTAGGTAACAAGTCCCCAAGAGACGGAAAAACTCCCAGGTGGTCTAATTTTGCAGCATCTACTAAACCAGGGGTCTCCAAACTTTCAAAACAAAGGGCCAGTTTACTGCCCTTCAAACTTTAGGTGACCGGACAGTGTTCAGTGGGAGTAAAGAAATGATATCACTGGTATGAGTGGGAAGGATAGTGCCCCATCATTGGTGTGAGTGGGAGGAATAGTGCCCCATATTTGGTATCAGTGGAAGAATTAGTTCCCCATCTCTGGTGTCAGTGGAAGGAATAGTACCACATTGTTGGTGTCAGTGAGAGGAATAGTGTCCCATCTTTGGTATCAGTGGAAGGAATAGTGCCCCAAGGGCTAGATAAAAGTAAGCAAAGGGCCACATCTGACCCACGGGCTGCAGTTTGGAGACCCCTGTACTAAACAGGCAAGTTTCAGTTCGGGGTGGGGTTCTCCTTTAAGTATGAAGCTGTCACTGATCATTTATTTTGAAACACCAAATTCATTTTTGAATGAAACTATAAAATGCGAAGGAGTTAAACTTGCACTGTTGTTGGAATTTTTCGTAAAAAAAATACACTTTTTTTTTAGTCGGTCCCAGCGTAAAGTACCCACAATGCATCTTTTTTTCTTATTATTTTTCCTAATTTTGTACACAATTGTCATTTTTGTTATCTCTCTCAGACAATGTGTGCTCATTCTGCTTGGCAAGTCAGCCTTTCGTGGGGTTGGGGTGTTATCTGCTTTCTCGGCAGGCTCAAGGTTGGCAGGAGAGCTTACAGTGGTGCAGGAAAAAAGAAGGAGTGATTGGCAGAAGCACAGAGCAGGTGGGAACAATGGGGACTGACGTAAAATAGTCTTGGGGATTCAAAGAAATTTTTAGCTGTTTTGAGAAATTCCTAATGCAGTAAATGTCATTAGTTTTTACAGCTAAACTAAAATAAAACTGCTAAATACATATTTTCAATACAAACTGTTTAGCCAGTCTTATGATTCATGTACCACTGTCATGATGCACAGCAAGGCGGAATCCTTGATCTGTTGTGAGGTTAAATAGGGTGTCAGTCATTTTAGAAGGGGTTTATCAAAGCTCAAAAATAAAAAAATTCAGGAGAGAGGGTTAGGGCACAGAATACCCAAAACAGTGCAAACAGTGAACTCCCATAAATAGTCAATGCAGATTGTGAGCCTTTAACCTGAGACCAGCAATCTATAATCATGGACCATTACCAGTAACCTGAGCTGGTAACATCAATACCCTCTATACCAGGGTGTCCCAACCAGGGTTCCATTGGACCCTAGGGTTCCTCCAGAGGTTGCTAGGGGTTTCTTGAGTAATGATCAATTTCTGCCTCTCAGATAAGTTCCCACTCACACCTTAAATCTTTTTAGCTCTCTGTAGAAGACAACGCTATCTTATAGCGAAACATACGTCGAGAGGTAGACGTGCTGACGTCATCGCTCTGAACGGGAGATCGCATGCCGACCGGCTCTCCATTGTCCTATACGAATGTTTGTTACTCTTTTTAACTGTAAGTTGCCAGTTTGGTTATTAAATCTGATCCACCATACGATACACACTATGTGAGTCTCTCTTCGTTTTGGGTATCCACACGGAGCTTTTCGACCTTTGTGCCCATTGAGTTTGTTCCATCTGATCGCTCGCTTTCCCTGCCATTGGAGAACGCTATCTATTGGGAACACGTCCAATACTTTTGGCCAATTACAGCTTACCTCTGGTAAGCATACAACTTTATAGGTGGTGGTGCACAGGTGTGATTGGTGACACATTGTGGTTCTGCTGTTTCCTCGCACAGGATTTCTATTTGCTCACTGGTTGCTGCACTGTGTATCTTACTATTGGACTATTATATCGATTCATCAGTGATTGGATATTCCTTTTTCGTTTTTTGTTGGTTCCCATATGGACTATATATGCACTTTGATTTATATATATTATATGTTTTTTTTCTTTATGTTTCACATCACATTGGTTATTGATTTGTCAGCTTTGGCACTCATGGTAATTCACTTTATCATTTTTTGTGTTGCGCAGCTCTACTTTTTCTTTTTTGTATTTGTTTTTATGTATGGTCTTACTTTATGAGCTGCGGCATTTACATTTTGATGTGTTTAGTAGCGCAGTATATGCCATTTTTCTCAATTCTTCCCAATGACCATAAGTGTAAGAAGCATCCTTCCCAATGACCACAAGCTTACGGAACATTCTTCCCATCGACCACCACACTAATGTATCATGAGTTGTAGATATAGTCATTTTTACCAGCGGTTCCTTGAGACCAGAAAGTTATTTTAAGGGTTCCTCTGTGTTGAAAAGATTGAGAAAGACTGTTCTACAATGAGAACTTTTTGCAATGTCCACTGGCAGCAACTTGTTTCCCAGCTCTCAAGGACACTCTTCTGCACAGAAGTCTCTTTCCAAGATGCTCCATATACTGTATATAGTCATCTTCCTGCTGCACTGGTACTTTTTCCGAATGTACCCTTCAGCAAGCAGTCTAAATTATTTGGGCCCAGGCTCATGCCCCTTTTTCAGCAAAGATCCTCCCCAGGCAGCAGACCTGGGAGGCATAGATATCCAGCACAATCTTTTCTCCAGGCCACAGTCCAGGAGACTAAGTCCCGTCTCCAAAGTTTCCCCAAATATTTATATCTTTCCCCAGAGGCACAGATCTGGGGAAGGGTACAGAAAGATGTCTGCAGCATTGAAGGTCCAAATGAGCACAGTGGCCTCCATCATCCATAAATGGAAGAAATTTGGGACCACAGGACTCTTCCTACAGTAGGCTGTCTGGCTAAACTGAGTGATCAGGAGAGAAGGGCCTTTGTCAGGGAGGTGACCAAGAACCTGATAGTCACTCTGATAGAGCTCCAGCATTTCTCTGTGGAGAGAGGATAACCTTTCAGAAGAACAATCATCTCTGCAGCACTCCACCAATGGTAGAGTGTCCAGATGGAAGCCACTTCTCAGTAAAAGGAACATGACAGTTCACATGGAGTTTGCCTGAAGGACTCTCAGGCCATAAGAAACAAAATTCTCTGGTTTGATAAAACAAAGATTGAACTCTTTGGCCTGAATGGCAAGCATCACATCATGTCTGGAGGAAACCAGGCACCACTCATCCCCTGGCCAATACCATCCCTACAGTGAAGCATGGTGGTGGCAGCATCTTGGGGATGTTTTTCTCAGCGGCAGGAACTGGGAGACTAGTCGGGATCAAGGGAAAGATGAATGCAGCAATGTACAGAGATATTCTTGATGAAAACCTGCTCCAGAGCGCTCTGGACCTCAGACTGGGGTGAAGGTTCATCTTCCAATAGGACACCAACCGTAACCACACAGCCAAGATAACAGAGTGGCTAGGAGACAACTCTGTGAATGTCCTTGAGTAGTCCAGCCAGAACCCAGACTTGAACCCAATTGAACATCTCTGAAGAGATCTGAAAATGGATGTGCACTGACGATCCCCATCCAACCTGAGGGAGCTTGAGAGGTCCTGAAAATCCCCATAAATAGGTGTGTCAAGCTTGCAGCATCAAAAAGACATCAAAAAGACTATGCTTTAATTGGTGCCAAAGGTACTGTGAATATGCTCTGTCATAGCCGTTGCCATATCAACTGTGGTGTTCCGTGCCTAAAGTTCTCATTTACTTCCGCCTGTATTACGTTTTTCTCTCTGTAATCTCGCGCATGTGCACCAATTGCAGTATCCAAGCCTCATCTTAGTTTCCGGTTACTATGGAAACGAACGTCGAGCGAATCAGACTGTTGCTGGCATCGCAGGATGTCGGGGCTGACGTTGACAATAGGAAATGATGCAGCCCCCCGGCATAGACTCTGCATCCTTCCGGCAGGGTCTCGGCCTGCCGGACAGTTTGGACAAAATCTAATGCAAATGATTTTAAAACCTGCAATTGTCCTAATAAAGAAAAGTCATCTGACTGGGTATAGAACCACTTTAAAGTGGTTGTAAACTACAGACATGAAATTTGAACAAAGCATATTCCTATATAGTGTGTACTTGTGTCTATTAGGAGCACTAAGTGTCATTTATGTACCCATAAGGCCATGTGCTGCATTATTAGATTCATATGCTAACCCTAGTGCAGCATGTTCATCTAAAGCAGGCATGTCCAAAGTCTGGCCCGGGGGCCAATTGTGGCCTGCGTTTTGGTTTAATGCGGCCCCACTGGTAATTTGGATATATACTGTATTTATAGTTTTTTCAGCCTCGGAGGGGGCAGGACGAGTGCCGTCAGATTACATACAGGAGAATCTCCTGTTTACTCGCTGTCCTCTGTAATAGGAAGTCCTGTCTCCTGGGCTGGCATTGGATGACTATTCTGTCTATAATAGGAGGCGGGATTTTGTATTAAAGAAGCCGCCATGTAAACAGGAGATTCTCCTGTATGTAATCTTTTGGCGCTCATCTCGCCCCCTCCCTGTCCCCTCCGAGGCTGCAAATGGGCATGGATCAGGCTGCACTGATGGCAATGGTGAGGCTGCATTCATTGCAATGGTGAGGATGCATTTATTGCAATGGTGAGGATGCATTTATTGCCAATGGTAAGGCTGCATTCATTGCAATGGTGAGGCTGCATTCATTGCAATGGTGAGGATGCATTTATTGCCAATGGTAAGGCTGCATTCATGGCAATGGTGAGGCTGCAGATGGGCACTGATTAAGCTGCATTGATGGACACTGACCCTTATTTTGCTTCACAATTCTTTATTTAAAATGTTATATTTTTCCAGAAATTTCCCTCTTAAAGTGAAGGTGCAAGTTATACGCTAATAAATACGGTATATCCAAATAACACGCCCAAGCTCATCCTTAGACTCTTCACCACACACAGCCACAAAGGCAAGAGAATTCTTGTTGGGCAGTGTATTAGTTAACTTGCATTTATTTTAATGGTTCGAATGTCAGGCAAATTGGTCAACCTCACGCATGTTTACTTCATCAAATCTGGCCCTCTTTGAAAAAAGTTTATACACCCCTGATCTAAAGCATGGGTAAGCAAACGACCTGTTTCCATTGCTAAGTGTGGAATATGGATGTAGGTTGCTAAGGGGTCCTAAGGATTTGTTTATTACCAGTAAATTACAAACAAACCACAAAGTAGAGTACAGGTCAGGATTAACTGGGCTGTCGGCGGAGCAAAATCCATATTGATCTGCTTATGACTGTTCCAACTACTAATGAGATAGCAACTAAAAAAAAGAAAAAGTTATGAGTGCGGTCAAACTTTAAATAAATTAAACTTTTTCATTTTGTTGCCCTTTCAACTTTTTGTTCACTCCGCACTGCACATTACCTTCCATTTAGGAAGAGGCCATGAATTCAGTCAGCTTAATAATAGATAAGAGCACACTTTTTGAGACTTATCAGGCAAAAATAATGCAAATTTCTTTTTACTGAGGTCAGTGGACCATCAAGATAACTTCCAGGTGAGTAGTGCCTGTGCGATTTGGCTGGTTGGTTGTCATTAGGAGAAAGACATCAATTAACGCTCGTCAGATCAATGAGCTCGTCCCCTCTTTCATGTTTCTCAGCTTTAAGTTATTTTTAATGTCAGAACATGGCAAATGCCTTGGGATTGGCGATCGTTGGGCTTTTAATATAAATTAGCAAATTATTTCCATGTTAATAGACACTGAGCCGCCCACTCCTCGAGACCCCAGGTGCTGTAATCAGAGTTAAAATGAAACGTCGCCCCCGTGCAAAACAGCCTCATTTGCATAATTAACGGCTGCCGGCAGCTAATGAGAGAGTTATTATTGGGAAGGAAAGGCAGTAAATGAGAGACTAGTCACTGGGAGAGTTATTGGAGGGATGGGATATGTGTTAGGGGGGACATCTATCCACCTGCAATTGTGCCTGTCAACACTGCCTACTTTTAATGAGAACATTGCGGTGGACAGAAGGATCAGATGACAGAAAGATGGACACAATAGAATGCACGGAAATATCGATCATGAGTGTTAGGTCCCAGTTCAGTTAAAGTGCAAGTGGTACAGCTCCTAAAGTCCTATCTAGAGATCTCATAATCTTTCAAAGCTACAAATCCCCCCTCCTACTGCATAACTTTCATCATGTTCCCTCTATAGAACTCTCACCAGGAAATCTCTTACTATTCTCACACTCTCCACTCTCATCATCCTGTAAAATAAAACCTGGCCTGTTCCTGGCCTGCAAAGCTCATTATCCCTCTCCCACTATCCTGCTCTATGGCTCCAATCATCCAAGTCCATCAACTCTCATCATCCCACTCTTAGGCTCTCATTATTCTGCTACACAATTCTTACCATCGTGCTCTATGGTTTTCTTCATCCTGCTGTAGAACTCTCACCATCCCACGAACCAGCATACCTCTCTATGGTGCAGTGTTTCTAAGCTACCAGAGTGAAATTTACTGACACAACACCCAAAACTTACTGGTTTTTACTGGCATTTCCAAAAGTTACAAAATTACAGTTTTAAGATTAAATTCGAGAATTTAGGCTACAAACAAATACAATATGCAATTAGCAATATGATTTAAGGTAGATAATAAGGCAAAAAACATATTTCTTATTTTATTTTTGATATAGTAAGTAGCTCAGGGACAGGACTCAGGAGGGCAAGATTAGAATGGGCGGCACACACACATAGAATTGACTCTCACAGTGACACTGACAGCAGTGTGCAGCAGCACAGATGATGATGACACCTCACAGACACGACACGTCCCCTCCTGAGTCACAGTGACAGTCTCTCTCCAAGCCAAGTGGTCCCTCCAGTCTAAACAACACTGACAGTCCCGGTCCCACCCTGCCTTGCTCCTATACTGTAGACCCGCACACAAGGCTCTGGCCGCTTTGCTTGGCTCTATTGCACCTTGACACCTCAAGACATGCTCAGGCACCGCCTCCATCAGAGCTGCCCAATCACACTGTAGCAAGCACTCGGATGGTCCCAGCCAGCTCCGGACCAAGCCGTGCGTCACATCGATATTTTTTACTGGCAACCTTTTACTTTTACTGGCATTTACTGGCAGGAGAATAACTGCTGGAAAAAGATAGAGAGCAGGTTCTCTATTTTCCCATAAAAAAAAAAACAGATCAGAATTTCCTATCGTGTGTACAAATTCCGGTGCGCAAAATTTCGACGCATGCTCGGAAACAAATCCACGCATGCTCAGAAGCATAGAACTTAATTTTCTCGGCTCGTCGTAGTCTTTTACGTCACGCGTTCTTGACAGTCAAAAGTTCACCAAACTTTTGTGTGACCGTGTGTATGCAAGGCAGGCTTGGAATTCCGTCTGAAAAAACAGCCAACTTTTTTCCAATGGGAATTCCGCTTGTGTGTACAGGGCATTACCATTTCCCCAGCTCTGCAGCTCTTAGCATCCAACTGTTCAACAACTCCTACCCTTCTCCAATTCCACAAGTTATACCATCCTGTTGCTCTTTAAATTTTACCATTCTCCTACACTGCAAACCTTAGGATCCTTCCACTCTACAATTCTTAGCATTCTTCTTCTTCACATCTCTTACTTACATCACTATTTACAACTCCTGCTATTTTCCTGCTTTAAAACTCTTACCATTCTACAACTCTAAAGCTGGTCATGGATGGCCATAGTTGAGCAGTGACCGACTGAGATTCGATCAGTTTATGGGCAGGCTGGTTGTACTCAAACTCAATTGACTTGGGTAAAACCAGCCGGTCTGATTTTTTACATACATGCTCAAACACGCACACAAAGATGTGAACAGGTTTCTTTACCTTTGTCCTACTCTACAACTCTCACCATCCTTCTACTTTACAACTCTTATAACTCCTGCTATACACCTCTTACCAAACTCTACAAATTTTACCAACCTCATACTGTACAATTCTTACGATTCTCCTGCTCTACAACTCCCATCTCACACTATACTACTGTATTTAAATCTTTTTCCGCACTATGACTTCCAGTGTTCAAGGACACCTAAGGCACCTTAGTGATGACCTGCCTGCCAAAGGGTTCCTTAACAAAAACCGCTATGCCTTGTACACAGGATTGGAATTTCCGATGGAAAAAGTCAGACGGAATTCTTTCATTGAATATTCCGACCGTGTGTGAGCCCCATCTGATTTTTTCCATCGGAAAGGCTGATCGCGTGGACAATTGTTTATTTAATGAGGTGGACCTCAGGCTGGGGGTAGATGAATAGGCAAGATATCAGAGGTTCTCTGGGCCAGCATGACCATTGTTAGTAGTGAATCAGGAGTCTACTAGCATGTTTTACCATCAGAGATCCCCCTAACAGAAAAAAGCTTGCCAGATAGAAATGACCACTTCACTAAAGCTTACATTCACTCCTATTTTTATTATCTCTGGTCACAGGTTCTGGGGCACATCCTCCATGCACAATAAAATAAGACAGAAAGAGAAGCAACTCATGAGATAATTAGGCTTATTAAGATTAGCAACAAGTAAAAAGCATAAAACATTCACAGTAGCAGTGTTTCAGCCAGCTGAAGTGGGAGCAGAACCTCAATGAGACAAGTCAGCAGCAAAAGGCATGCACTCCTCTTCCCCGAGGGCACGTAATAGTCACTTCCTTTTATAGTGCTGCTAATGCACCATTTGCCTCTTCTTCCTCCTCCAAGGCGCATTGCTGCCCCTTTCATTTTAGATTGCTGTAATGTACCCTTCTTGTCTTCTACTAAAGAGCACAACCTCCTCTTTTCAACGCCTGTGTGAAAGAGCCTGTAATGGCTACAACAAGTTCTCTTAGTCTTATCTATACATGCTTCTCTTTGTGAAACAGCTTTTTGATTTGATTGCACTCAAGAAGTCAATTAAAAGGACTGAAAGCACACATTACTGTGCTCCCAAAGGAGGGCAAAGATCCCACCCAACCGCAGAGCTAACCAATCTCCCTCCTAAACAAGGACCTTAAGATTTTTTCTACAATTCTCGCCAACCGCCTAAAACACCTACTACCTGACTTGATGGAAGCAAGGGCCAACTCCAATAGGGCCATTCAGCTTGTCCACTGGGCACACACGCGATTGAATGCCTCCATACCAGATTCTGTCTACCGACGCAGAGAAGGCATTCAATCGCGTGGATTGGGACGTTCTTGACGCTGTGCTTCGGGATATAGGCCTGGGGCCGCATATGTTGCGTTGGATTTCTATACTTTACGTGTCTCCTACTGCCCAGGTTAAAGTGAATGGTGGCCTCTCCTCAACGTTCCTTATCCGGAACGGCACGAGACAGGGCTGTCCGCTCTCGCCCCCTCTCGCCCCTTCTGTTCGCGTTGGTCCTGGAACCATTGCTGCAGAGGGTCAGAACTATTCAAAGCATCAGGGGGGTACATGCAGGCTCCATTGAACATAAACTCTCTGCTTATGCAGATGACATATTATTCCATGTGGTTGACCCCCTTGTCTTGTTGCCGAACCGAATGGGAGAACTGACTGCCTACAAAGAGGTTTCCAACTTCCGGATAAACTACACCAAACCAGAGATCCTGCCGATCACTGTCCCACCAACTTTAGAGGCCTCCCTTAAGGGATCTTTCCCTTTTGCGTGGTCCGCCAACTATATGAAATATCTGGGCGTCCAGCTTATGGATCGCCTAGAATCCCTATATTCACACAATTACATCACCCTACTAAAGAAGATCACCCAGGACCTTCCGACGTGGGTTAAAGCTCTATTTATGTTGTTTGGCCGGACGAACATTTTAAAAATGATTATACTGCCCCGCATCCTATTCCTCCTGCAAATGATACCATTGCATTTACCAAAACGCTTAACGGATCTTTGCAGCCTTTTTCTAAAATGAGTATTGGGGGGGGGGGGTAAGAAACCCTGCCTCTCCATGGCAATGCTACAAAGATCCAAGCTAAAGGGGGGACTGGGCATTCCAAATATATTCCAATACTATCAAGCGATAGCTCTACATTTGCATCTTGAACTGGAAGCGCCCTTTAAGTTGTGGGTTCCACTTGAAAAAATGATGGCAGGGCGGGACATGTGCCATGGGTCTCAGCAGAGGTCAGGGGGATTTCCGATTGGGTCTCCCCATTGACAACACACTCCCTGACGATGTGGGACAAAATGAATGACCATCTAGCTCTGGCACTGTGTACATCTCCGCTGGCACCTGTAGGTGGGTTTCCATGGTTCCCTTCCTGGGGAACAGAAAGCTTCCCTCGGATCCTGGGCAAGTGATGGGATTGTTAGCCTGGCAAGATTCGTGGAGGGGGGCACATTGATGCAACTAGACACCCTACGTGATCGATATGGTAGCTTCCCCTTTGACTTTTGGAGACACCGCCAGTTAGAGACATTCATTGCTAAATGCCATAAAAAAGCACAGATCAGAACCACTCTGACAGAATTTTAAAGCATGTGGCATCTGTAGACCCCCTGTCCCATATGATCTCAGCACTCTATGGGATGTTGAAGGCTGTGACGCCTAGCCTTTACACCCCTTTATATTAAAGAATGGGAAAGGGACCTCCAGTCTGATTTCACGGAGAAACAACTCCACCACCTTTACCGCTTGACCCACTTGAGTTCGGTGGATTCTAAGACCCAAGAAAACAACTATAAACTCCTATTGCGTTGGTACAGGGTGCCTACTACCCTAGCTAGAATTTTCCCCACTGCTTCTGATAGGTGCTGGAGGGGGTGTGGACTGAAAGGCACATTCCTTCATATTTGGTGGGAGTGCTCTGTGTTAAAGCCGTTCTGGGATATGGTTCGAAAACACATATCAGATAGCCTGGGCATGGATATACCGGTTTTGCCAAAACATTTCCTGATTCACGTCCCTCCCCATGCCCCTGTCTCACTACAAACTAAGTGCTCTCCCCCACCTCCTCAATGCAGCAAAACGCCTTATACCAATACACTGGAAGAGCTTCCATATCCCAAGCGAGCAGGATTGGTTGGGGAAGGTGGAGGAGATCATGAAGGTAGAGAGCTGGCTTACTGACTGCAGAGATAGTCGTAAACGTTTCGATCTTACTTGGGCAGCCTGGAAAGCCCACGTACATGGCACAACCCTGGCCTCGTCTAGTCTAGATGTTGCATTACTTGCCTTAGCGGATCCTTCCTTCGGGGGACTTGTCCAGGCGCACCATCAGTTAACTACCACGGGCTCCACTTGCAAGTGAACATATCACGTCAGCGAATCCGGTGAGAGCTATTCTACATTCAACATGCCTTCATCTTCTTCTCTATCCTTCCTTTTCTCTCCTTTTTCCCTCATGCTACATATTTATTTTTATATATGCTTTCTCTCTCTCCTTTCTTCTTTTGTTAGTTATGTATTTGTTTTGTTTTGTTGTGTTATATCCACGGGATACCTGGGAATCCTTTTTTTTTTGACTACCTGGACAGTCTTCAGGTTTCTGACCGCTCTAGGTACCCCAAGATCATTTAAGATGTTTTTAATTATGGGAGCTACGCTTGCAACCACTCTAGAGCCAAGCATATGGCCACATAACCCCCTTCCAGCTTGGAGGGGGGCCTAGAAGAAAGAAAGTCACCGCACCAGGTGGGTCTACTATATGGTCATGTACTGGTACAGGATTCCAAGGGTGCTGGTGGTGCACTAGGCAAGCATAAAGGTTGAATGAAGGATGGATGGCCGCACTCCAAAAACCGTACAGGTTGTCTTTTATTAAATGAACAGCAAAAGCATTACCAGATCACAGCAACAGAAACAGGGGACAGTCGACGTTTCGCACAAAATCAGTGCTTATTCAAGCCATGAATAAGCACTGATTTTGTGCGAAACGTCGGCTGTCCCCTGTTTCTGTTGCTGTGATCTGGTAATGCTTTTGCTGTTCATTTAATAAAAGACAACCTGTACGTTTTTTGGAGTGCGGCCACCCATCCTTCATTCAACCTTTATGTTTGGAGGGGGGCCTGCCCACATGGATCGAATATCCAGGACAGGAAGGGTGCCTCTTTGTTTGAAGGTTTTTCTGACAGAGTTCCGACGGAATTCGCTCAAGCTGTCTTGCATACACATGGTCACACTAAAATCCAACTATCAAAAACATGGTTAACGTAAAACACTACGACGAGCCAAGAAAATTAAGTTTTCTATGCTTCCGAGCATGCGTCAAATTGTTTCCGAGCATGCATTTTTATTCCACCGGAAAAGCATACCAACGATCGGAATTTCCGATTAAATTTTGAGAACATGTTCTCTATCTAATTCTGTCGGAATCTTCGACTGAAAAACTCAGACGGGGCATACACACGGACGGAATATCCGATGAAAAGCTTCCGTCTGACTTTTTCCGTCGGAAATTCCGCTTGTGTGTATAGGGCATAACATGCTCCAGCACCTCTCCCTGCACCCCCGATCCTGGGACAGTGTATAGGGTCAGGATGGTGCAGCAGCAGTAAACACTCTAGTTGCAGGAACAGAACTTGTATTAAAGTTAAAATTCGGCAATTCACAACAAGTCTGGTGGGAAGGCACCCGATCAGGAACACTCACAGAATGCAACAGCAATGTATAGCAGAGCAGGTCTCAGGGGTGCCCACAGCACCGGAGGAAAATGTGACCATGCTGGTCCGTGTCCAAATGGGGAGATCTCTAGAAAGGATGGTGTGTCCCTATTCTTTTTGTACTTGTTTGCATTGTTAAATATTGAAAAGATGGTACCAATATCTCTACTAATCTTAGAAATATACCAAAACATTTGTTTTAAGCAGTACCATAGGTGTGCGCACAGGGTGTGCCATCTGTTGCTCTGCTGACACCATCAGTGTATATACACATGCAGACACAATGCAATAGGCTGTGTACACCTATGAGCAGTACCATACCAAGCATAAAACGTCATTGATTGACGATGGATGTCGTCAATTTTCTATTGAACCTGCCTGTGTGAGTTACTGCCATTGCACACACTCCACCCCACCTACACACTTTAAAGCCCCGTACACACGATCAGATTTTCCGATGGAAAAATTCAGACAGACTTTTTCCATCGGAAATTCCGACTGTGTGTATGCCCCATCTGACTTTTTTCTGAGGAATTCCATCGGAGTTTAGATAGAGAACATGTTCTCTTTTACTCCGATGGAATTCCGTCGGAATTCCGATGTGAGTTTGGCCGGGCTAAAGCCCGATCGTGTGTACGGGGCATAAGACAACTGTGATTGGCTGTCACATGCTTCGAAAACTCCCGATCGCAAGCAGCAATTGTAAACTTTCGGTTAGGTGCCGGTAACGGCAGTGCACGCTCTAGGCACAGCTGTTTGGGCAGCAATTTCTGCAAATATACGGCCCCTCTGCACCAAGCATCATGCGCTGAAGTGCCAAGGGGTTAAGCATTAGTAAGCTGCAATATTTTTGTTTGTGGGTTTAATACAGCTTTAAGCATGGAACATTTTCATACATCGTTCCTACAATGGTTAACCACAGCATCAGTATATGCAGTACAGTAAATCTGCCCATACACTATGGAAATTTTTGTCTGGTTCCTGATGAATTAGCCAAAATTTTCTCAGTGGGTGGTCATGTCGCCAATCTCCCGTCCGACATTCATCGAAGCAGCTGCATCCATCAGATTCTGACAGCCTGCACCAGACGCAGTGGGAGATTCGTCTGTCTGCTCTGTATAGCGTGGAAGACGGTATCTGTTATATCTAATAGCATATGACCAGCTTAATGGAAATGTGCTACATTAAGCAAAGTGAAAGTTATCCCCTTAGTGCCGACTGTATGTACATATGCGGCCTCGGCTTGAAGGGCTCATACCGGGGTGATGCCTGCAGCTACAGCTGCAGCTGCGGGCATCAACCAATATCAGTTTTTTAGAGCTGGCGGTTGGCTTTTTAGTGATAACAACCCATGCGGCTAAAAGCCGCTCGGCTGTTATGCTAAAGGAGCGGGAGGGGACGTCCCCCCTCCCGCCACCTTCCACCGCTCTTCCCGGGGCTCCCGTCCCACCGGGAGACCCGAGCCACGATCCGACACTTCTGCCTGCTAAGCTTAGACTGGAACAAAGTCGGAAACGCCTTTGATCTAGTCTCCCATGTAAAAACACTGAAGCGACGTCACTTCCGGTTTACTCGGCTGCAAATGGTGCCAATTTTTTAAAAAAATGACAGTATTCAGAATCGCAGTTTTTGATGATCTGAATACTTTTAAAAGCAAAGGAGGGATTTGGGGATCCCTCCATAAAGAGTACCTGTCACCACCTATTACTGTCATAAGTAATGTTTACATTCCTTGTAAAACCAATAAAAGTGATCAGATATTTTTTTTTAAGGGACAACATTTTAAAGCGCTTGCTTGTACAGCAAAGAAAAAGCATGCGTAAGTCATGCTCACAAATGTTAACAGTGTTTAAAGGGGTTGTAAAGGTATTGTTTTTATTTTTTTTTAAATAACAAACATACCATACTTACCTCCACTGTGCAGTTAGTTTTGCACAGAGGGGCCCCCGATCCTCATCTTCTGAGGTCCCTTGGTGGCTGTCTCGGCTCCTCCCCGCAACAGCTAACCCCCCCTGGGAAGCGCTCTCCCAAGGGGGTTAGCTTGCAGGCGCGCTCCCGTGATACAGTCGGCAGCCATAGCCGCCGACTGTATCACTCGGCCCCGCCCCCAGTGCGCCGCGTCCTTGATTTTATTGACAGCAGCGGGAGCCAATGGCTGCGCTGCTATCAATCTCCAATGAAGAGCTGCCTCAAGCTGGGGGAAACCATCATGGGATCGTGCCCAGGAGTTTCGTGGCTCAGGTAAGTAAAATGGGGGCTCGGGGGGGGGGGGGGGCCGGAGAGTGCAAGGTGATCCATTAAGGTGAAAAAGCACGAAGCTTTACAACCCCTTTAAATTCTCTGTAACTCTAACCTGGTAAAAGTAAAAAAAAATTAAAGCGCCGCCTATGAAGATTTTTAGGTACTGTAGTTTATCGGCCTTCCCCAAGTGTGTGCAATTTCAAAGCATGACATGTTAGGTATCTATTTACTAGGCGTAACATCCTCTTTCACATTATACAAAAAAAATTGGGCTAACTTTACTGTTTAGTTTTTTTTAATTCATGAAAGTGTAATTTTTTCACAAAAAAATGGCATTTGAAAGACTGCTGCGCAAATACCGTGTGGTATAAAATATTGCGACGATCGCTTTTTTATTCTCTAGGGTCTCTGCTAAAATATATATATATGTTTGGGGTTCTAAGTAATTTTCTAGCAAAATAGACAGATTTTAACCTGTAAGCAACAAATGTCAGAAATAGGCTTAGGCATGAAAGGGTTATATATCAAGATTTTGTTAATGCCAAGGGCAACAATAAAGACTATAGGAAGAAAATGTTGCTAATTGAAAATTTGCTATCGTTTCCCCTAACAACGACAAGGCCTGATTGTCAAAATGTTCAAACTTGCCGCATTGATCATGCAAGTCCAGCCAAAGAAAACCGGAATCCTTTACCGCCATCACAGGTAAAATGGAGTGCATTGATCTGCCAGGTCAGTGTTTTCCTACCCAAGTTTTGCCTCCCACCTCAAACGGTCGAATGCAAATCCGAAAATAAAAGGTTTCCCCCTTCTCACTACTGCTCTCCTCCCACACTAAGAGGCTGCCAGTTTGCAATCATAACACTGAAGCAAAATAACCGGCAGAGAGGAATCAATGAAATCTATCTCCCTGTTTTGCACCTATCCCGCTGTGCCGGGAAAAGGGGAGCTGAGGGGGGGAACGAGGGCTTTTGAAAAGCAGACACTTTGCAGAGCGGCGAGCCCAGAAAAAGCCCACTGCTCCGGCGAGCTCCCCCTCCTGCCCTTCCGTCTTGCAAAGGTTCGTAATTGCCTCTCAATTGTTCAACTCAATTAAAGCCAAATAGTCCCTGCCAGGCGGGGGATTCAGGCTGCACAAAAAGAACTCATTCCCAGGGCCGGAGGAAAAGGGTAGGAGGGGTAAGAGGACTGGATGGCATTTTCAATTACCAGCAAATTTAGTGCAATTTGGCCTTTTTTCTGAGACTGCCCCATGCTGGGAATGAAATAGGAGCCTGAATCTGCAAACTTGTGCTTCTGCTACATTCAGGTGGAGCAGGGAAGGGGGGAGGCCGGGGTATCACAGACCTAAATGGAAGTAACCCTTGCAGTGCCGGCCCAAATGGCAGATGGCGTGGAGGAAAAACGCAGATTGTCATTATTACCAGCAACATTATTATTCATTTACTGAATTGACATATAGCACAGTGCTTTGCGGCAACCCCTGCCAGCAGAGCTAACAAGGAACGCTTGTATTTTGTGGAGGATTTTTAGTGCCGGATTCCCGGCCGCGGTTCCATTTTTCTGCACTGATTGAAGGCATATTGGTGTCCTATTGATAGATGTACCATCCTGACAATTACCTCTAACAATGGTTAGCTTCCAGTTTAGGTTTGAGTGATGAGTTTAAAGTGGAACTTCACTCGAAAAAGTCAAGTCCTGCTGGTTTGCTCTCCCCCCACAGAAGTTTCTTTTTTTTTTTTGGAGGGGTTGGATGGCAGTTTTATTGGTACCTGCTCCTACTTACACATAAATTACCTAGGATGACATACCTTGCCACCTCACATGTTCCAGGAGGCTGCAGGACCATTCACAATGCGCAAGCTCAAGCATGCACAGTGGGGTGCCCGGCTGTAGTTCCTCGGCAAACCACAGCTGGCTCCCATTTTCAAGATGGCAATGCCAGTGCACCACGCTTCTCCATATCGAAAAAATGGAAGTCAACTATCCCCCCCAACATTAAAGAAGTTATTGATAACTCACAAAGCCTTATGGAAAGAATGCTGACACATAAGGAAGGAAGAATACATATTTACTATAAGTTTTGGGACAGTTGGTTAGCTATCCAAAATAGCTTTTATACTGGAAAATAAAAGTCCATCTCATGCCTCGTACACAAGACCGTTTTTTCCCGGCAGGAAAACTGCCATGGGAGCTTTTGGCCGGCAATCCCGGCCGCGTGCATGCTCCATCGCAGTTTTCCCAACAAGAAAAACGCAGAGATTCCCGGCGGAAAAAAAGAGAACATTTCTCTGTGTTTTTTAAGACGGCAGTTTTTCTATGGGGAAGGCCTGCAGTGGAGCATACACACGGCCGCGTTTCCCGACCAAAGCTCTCACGGCAGTTTTCCTGTCGGTAAAACCTGCCGTGTGTAGGGGAAAAGGCTACCGAGCAGGTTCTCAGTTTTCCCCGCGGTTTTCCCGGCGGACTTTTTACCCCCAGGAAAACCGATCGTGTGTACAAGGCAAACAGGTGCTATAAAAAAAACAGTGCAATGGGATTGGTAATAATAATAATAATAATGATGACTTGTTCTGTTTAATGATATGACTTTGTTTCTACGATCTGAACCTCAACTACTACATACTAAGAAGTATTAAAGTCAGTATTGCTTGGTCTCAGTACTAACGTATTGGTTAAACTGTATTGTCTACCACCTTCCAGGTCGCAATTGCAGTTCCTGAGATTGCACATGACTAGCCTGATCACAGTATGCTCCCAGAAGGGGTGACAGGCTTCTCCTTCCAATAATAATATCCCAACCTGTTACATCGGGAACCCTGACATAAAATATAGATTCAACTGATGTAAGAAAACTAAGGATACTCAGTTTTACTTATTTTTCTCCTTGTAAACTGCATTGATTTATGTACAACTACTTTGTATGTCTTGTATACCTTGAAATTTAATAAAAATCTTAAAAAGTTAAAAAAAAAGAAGATGTCAGTGCCAGGGAAGACAGCGCAGGGCAGTGGTAAGTACCTCATTTTTTGAAGGCAACAGCTACAGAATTTTTAAGAGTTGTTAAAAAAAACAAAAAACTGACATTCCTCTTTAAGTTTAAGATCCCATTCACACCAGACTGATCCCCTGCAGTGCATTAACCTGCAATTTGTCAATTGTTAACAAGTGTTGCAGTGGCAAGTGCCTTGGGCTGCACAATCCCAGCATGATAGTGTTAATAGGCCCTTTAGGGTTAGAGCTAGGACTACTTTTGCAGATTAGAAGGTTTTTGTAATATGTGGAGTTAGGTTTATTTAGCCCACGTTCACACCGGGCTGATTTGACATGTCAAAGCGCATGCCAAATTGGAGCCTATTGCCAGCAATAGCAACGTCTGAATCAGTGCGGCGCTGACTTTGCGGCGCCACACCGATTCACAAAAGTAGTTTCTACACTACTTTTGGTGACTTCGAGGGGGGGGGGGGTGATCTCAATAGACATAAGGGTTGGGTTTGGCCCCCTAGTTCCAGTGAAGGGAACTTTTAAGGCATCCGCATACCAAGACATTTTGGACAATTTCATGCTCCCAACTTTGGGGGAACAGTTTGGGGATGGCCCCTTCCTGTTCCAACATGACTGCGCACCAGTGCACAAAGCAAGGTCCATAATTAGTACCTGACCTCACAAATGCGCTTCTGGAAGAATGGTCAAACATTCCCATAGACGCACTGCCAAACCTTGTGGACAGCCTTCCCAGAAGAGTTGAAGCTGTTATAGTTGCAAAGGGAGGGCCAACTCAATATTGAACCCTACAGACTAATACTGGTATGCCAATAAGGTTCATGTGCGTGTAAAGGCAGGCGTCCCAATACTTTTGACAATAAAGTGTATTTCCGAATGCATGTGTCTGGTCACCCTACTACAGAAGCAGAGGACCACTCCGGATGCCACTTTTGTCAGCAAAGAACAGGAAACAGACTAGAATTCGCATTGGCGCACCAAAGTTGTATAATATAAGATTAGAAAAACATTGTCTGGTCTAATGAGTCTCGATTTCAGCTGCGCCATTCAGATGGTAGGGTCAGAATTTGGTGCAAAC
Organism: Rana temporaria; assembly: GCF_905171775.1. Lineage (NCBI taxonomy): Eukaryota > Metazoa > Chordata > Amphibia > Anura > Ranidae > Rana > Rana temporaria. The sequence continues at coordinate 120,134,366 of NC_053497.1, forward strand.
AACATGAAAGCATGGATCCATCCTGCCTTGTATCAATGATTCAGGCTGGTGATGGTGGTGTAATGGTGTGGAGGATATTTTCTAGACACACTTTGGGCCCCTTAGTACCAATTGAGAATCATTTAAACACCACAGCCTGAGTATTGTTGATGACCATGTCCATCCCTTTTATGACTACAGTGTACCAATCTTCTGATGGCTCCTTCCAGTAGGATAATGCACCATGTCACAAAGATCAAATCATCTCAGCACTGGTTTCTTGAACATGACAATAAGGTCACTGTACTCCAATGGCCTCCACAGTCACCAGATCTCATCCAATAAAGCAGATTTGGGATGTGGTGAAACAGGAGATTTGCATCATGGCTGTGCAGCCGACAAATCTGCAGCAACTGCATGATTCTATCATGTCAATATGGACCAAAATCTCTGAGGAATGTTTCCAACACCTTGTTGAGTCTATGCCACAAAGTATTAAGACAGTTCCGAAAGCAAAAAGGGGGTCCAACCCAGTACTAGCAAGGTGTACCTAATAAAGTGTGTGTATATCGCTAACAGTTTGGGCAGTACTTTACTAAAAGGGGGAAATTACAGTTATAATGCAATTCAATATTATAGGTTTTAGAGGGCCTTGCTCGTAAGAGTCAAGTGGTGCAAAGGGTCATAACTGTGAGGGATGAGATGATGGAAGTACGGTAAATGTTCAATTTATTATCTGGAGATGGAATAGGCTTCTCTGCAGAGATGAGTTTTCAGGGACCACCTAAAGGCATACAGAGTAGGAGACAGCCAGACAGATTGGGGTAGAGAGTTGCAGAGGACGGTAGAGGCTCTGGAGAAGTCTTGAACGCAATCACGGTAGGGAGAGACAAGGGAACTAGAGAACGGGAGGTCTTGGGTGGAGCGAGGAGAACGATTTGGTTGGTATTTTGAGATGAGGTTGGGGATGTAGCATGGGGCAGAGTTATAGAGATGGCTTTGTATATTGTTGTCACTGTTTTGAATTGTATCTGTTTGGTGAGTGAGAGCCAGTGAAGGGATTGGCATAGAAGAATGGCAGACCCTGAGTGGTAGGAAAGGTGGATGTCGGCAGAATTCATGAAGACTCAGGGAGCAGTGATCCAGACTTTTCCACACGTTGTGATTCCAAATGAATATTTGATTATGCACAGAACTTTCACAGAGTTTATATTTGATTAAAGAAGATTTTTCTTCTTCTTTCCGTGGGACTTTATAGTGTTCACTATTATTTTATTTTTTTGATAAGTCACGTTTTTTTAGCGCAACTCCATTTCTTCTTTTCATAGCATTTTTTGTTTGTATAAACATTTTGAGTTTGCAGCTGTTTTTTATTGCTATAGATAAGCGCACTTTTTTTCATTTTTTGCAGAATTCATGAAGGACTGAACAGTGCCGGGACAAGGCCATCTGGTGCCCAGGGCAAAGATGGCAGGCTGCGCCTACGTAGAATTGCTTTGTGGTGTCTTTAAGAAGGGGCATATTTTGGAGATGTTACAAAGGTTGAGGTGGCAAGATTTCGACAATGATTGGCTGTGGGGTCAAAAAGAGACATCAGAAACTATGATCAAACCCCCTGGCATGTAGGGAGGGACTGATAGTTAAAACAGAGTTTCAGACGTTTTGAGTTTATTAACCACATCAGCCCCGGACCATTTTACTGGCCAAAGACCAGTGCACTTTTTGCGATTCGGCACTGTGTCGTTTTAACTGACAATTCCAGGTCCTGCGACGTGACTCCCAAATAAAATTTACGTCCTTTTTTCCCCACAAATAGAGCTTTCTTTTGGTAGTATTTGATTACCTCTGCGGTTTTTATTTTCTGCACTCTAAACAAAAATATAGCGTCACTTTTGGCACTATTTTGGGACCATTCACATTTATACAGCGATCAATGCTATAAAAATCCACTGGTTACTGTGCAAATGTGACTGGCAGTGAAGGGGTTAACCACTAGGGGGCTAGGAAGGGGTTTAGTGTGTCCTAGGTAATGATTCTAACTGTTGTCTAACTAGGGGGCGTGGCTACGAGTGACACGTCACTGATCACTGCTCCCGATGAAAGGGAGCAGACATCAGTGACAGTGTCACTAGGCAGAACGGGGAGATGTTGTGTTTACACTTGCATCTCCCCGTACTTCAGCTCTGCGACCCGATCGCGGGACACCGGTGGACATCGAGTCCGTGGGTCCCGTGGGCACGGAGCTCACGGGGCTGCAATTTCAAACTTAAAGGAGAATTGTACAAAAAAAAACAAGATTTGTTAAACACACAACATGCTTTGTTACCACTACTATTTCTTTATATTGGCTTCTGGAATTTACAAATGCAGCAATTTAAAAAATCAGAAGAAAGGTTTAGGGCTGGAAAACATTTTTTGATAGATAAAAAGTACATTTTATATACAACTCTATGGATGAGACCAAAATGAGGGACAAATGAGGAGGAATGAGGGACAGAGGGACATTGCTCCAAATCAGGGACAGTTGGCTATGCACTCACCTGTCTCGTGGTCCAGCGATATGGCCGCCTTAACCCTCGTCTCTCCCGGCGCCGGCATTACAAGTGTGGGCACCTGGCTGTGGCAGCTTGCAGATGCGCATGCGCGAGAAGTGCTGCACCTCCTCAATGGCCGAGCAATCGTAATCAGGGACAGTTGGGAGCTATGCACTCACCTGTCCCACGGTCCAGCGATATGGCCGCCTTAACCCTCTGCTCTCTCCCTTTTCTATTCCCGGCGCTAGCATTACAAGTGTGGGCACCTGGCTGTGACAGCTTGCGGGTGCGCATGCGCGAGAAGTGCTGCACCTCCTCAATGGCCGAGCAATCGTAATCAGGGACAGTTGGGAGCTATGCATTATGATATGACAGTACAATCTCCTTTAGATCTACAAACAATTATGTAGTACAAGGGCCTTCCTGATTGGATACAGTAGATTGATCAAATGAGTTTATCTGCTCATATTGCATAGTTTTGGTAAATTTAAAGTTGATTGTGCAGTCAAAGTGTAATGTGTATGGTGAGCCCTAATAGGGTGATCTGGTGGGTGAAGGAACTATTTAGCCCCCAGTATCAGTCTCAATGATTGTGGAGGAATGAAGCACCTAGAGCTTGAAACAGAAAAGAGAAACAGGCTAGAGCCGTGGCGATGTGGTCAGCAGCGACCGAAAAAAACAAAACTTTTATTTAGTAGCAACACCTTTAATGGTTACTCTCCAGGATGTGGCCACCAGCATGTAAATGGTTAATCCCATGACACAGCGCTCTTTATAAATACACATGGCGGCCCCTTTCATCTACACACTGTATATAAACAGTGTAATGTCAGTGTAGGCCTGACTCAGGGAAAGTGGCAAGCTGTAATTGGATTCAGGGGGACTTAATTAAGAATTAAAGAAAACAGAATGTAAATGGGACCCATTGATGCCGCCTGCTCTTGGTAAGTCTGCTAGGAAGTACAATTCCCTTCATTGGTGGGCTTGCGATCTTCTGAGCTGGAGCCACACTCCATCTAGTGGCCAAAATAAGGAAATGTGTGCAAGTTGAAGGCAAACTTCTATAAACACATCCTTATGGAAACCACACACATAACAATATAAATGTCGTAAGAAATACAAATGTTGTGTGAAAAACAAATGATTGGTCCAAGTAGGAAAATCAGATTGAATTGAAACATTTTCTTTCTGGTATCAATAGATCACAATCAATTGAAAGACTGTTTAACCACTTCCATACCAGGCACTTACGCACCTTCCTGCCCAAGCTAATTTTCAGCTTTCAGCACTGTCGCAATTTGAATGACAATTGCGCGGTCATGCTACATTGTACCCAAATGAAATTTTAATAATTTTGTTCCCACAAATAGAGCTTTCTTTTGGTGGTATTTGATCACCTCTGCGATTTTTATTTTTTGCGCAAAAACTAAAAAATTAATTTTTTTTGTAAATAAGTACGTTTTCTTCTTCAATTATGGGCACTGATATTGTGGCACTGATGGGCACCGATGATGTGGCACTGATGGGCACCGATAGGCAGCGCTGGTATGCTGCACTGATGGGCATTCATAGGTGGCACTGATGGGCACTCATATGCGGCACTGATGGGTACTTATGGGTGGCACAGATGGGCACTGATAGGTGGGAACTGGGCATAGATGGGCACTGATGGACACTGGGTGGCACTGATGGCATTGCTGGGCATCATTTCAGCCAGTGCCCATGTTGCCAGTCAGTGGCATCGATTGTGTTAATTTTTTTTTATTGGTGGTTTTTATTTATTTTTTGCTCTATTGAGCATCGGGGGGCACTCCCTGGTGGTCCAGTGTTGGCATCCGAGGGGGGGCTGTGCTGATAAACGATCAGCGCGAACCCCCCATCAGGAGAGCAGCCGATCGGCTCTCCTCTACTCGCGTCTGTTTTTTTTAACACAAATAGAGCTTTCTTTTGGTGGTATTTATTCACTGTTGGGTTTTTTATTTTTTGCTAAACAAAGAAAAAAATACCTAAAAAAGTTTTAGTTTCTGTCTGTAATATTTGTAAATAGGCAATTTTTCTCTTGATAGGCTGCACTGATGGGTACTGATGAGATGGCAATAATTAGGTGTCACTGATAAGGAGGCACTAATATGCCACACTGATGAGCACTGATAGGTGGCACCAAGTGCCACCAGAAAGTGGTGGCACTTATGGGCAATGATAGGCACTACGGATAAGTGGCACTGATTAGGTGGCGCTGATAGGTAGCACTGGTGGGCACTAATAGGTGGCACTTAAGGACACTGATAGGTGGCATTGGTGGGTGGCACTGATAGGCAGCACTTATGGTCAATAGGCAGCACGGATAAGCGGCAGTGATGGGCACTGAAAGGAAAGGCACTGGCACAATCGCTGATGGCCCATAATTGGTGTCACTGATGGGCACTGCTGAGGCTACATTGATAATCAGGGAACTGATCATCAGTGCCCTGATCACATGTAGCCTAGTCTCACCTCACCTTACACTCTGCCAGAAAATGGCACTTCTGTGTTTACATGTGATCAGCTGTGATAGAAGAATTGGAGCCCACACAGACAACCTCTTGGATACTTGTGGGGATTACGTTGTGTGCTTAGTTTTTCTTTGCAGGTTCCCTCTGGGCCGCCGGCTTCTCAGCATTGTAGAGAATGCGCACGCGCTTGGGACTCGATGCGCGTGCCCGCCATCATACTTTGCTTTCATTAAGGAATGGTATTCACGAATGCGGATATGCGCAATTATGTGTAAAGTCAAATGCCTGAAATTACCTCCAGAAATGCTGATGCTCAGACATCAGTACCATGTGCAAGGGACCTAACAGCCATGTGGCAAACCCTAGATCAGCCTTTTTCAGGGAGCCTTGAGGCTTCTTCAGGGGTGCCTTTGCAAAATGCCTAAAATTGTATACAAGCCGGCAGGTGGATCAAGCCTGGCTGTTGTTACAACTTTCTAGACCCCGGCATCCTAACAACCAATGACATCATCAGTTGATAAGCAAGATGTCTGTTGCCTCCACAGCATCCTTGTTTGCCCCTCCTGTGCCCCTCTCCCTCAGCACTGGGGTGACACTAGCTGTCTGATGGAGAGAAATTGAGGGAGAAAAGAAACATGGGAATACTAGTCAGTATCAGTGTGCAAAAGTGTATTTGCTTTGGAAGAATAAATCACCCTCTAAGGTTGGGTGTTCTACGGATGGATGTTGTTGTATTATGTAAAGCTATTAGAATAGTTTTTTTACATTTTAGAATGGGGCGCCTTGAGACTGTCCATAATTTTAAAGGGTGTCTCGACTCAAAAAAGGTTGAGAAACACTGCCTTAGATATCAGCTACAGGGGCTTAAAGTATATCTAAGCCCAAAAACAAAAAACTTAAAGTCATAATAATGGCAATTTTTATACCAGACATGTTATACTTATCTGCTCTGTGTAATGAATTTGCACAGAGCAGCCTTGATCCTCCTCTTCTCAGGTCCCCTGTTGGCGCTTCTGGCCCCTCCCTCCTTCCCCCAGCAAAGCAGCTTGTTATGGGGACCCCCGAGAAGGCCCACTTCTGAGCTGCTGCTCTGCGTGTCCATTCACACACAGCCGTGGCTCGGCCCCACCCACTCTCTCTCCTCATTGGCCAATGGCTTCAGCTGCTGTCTCAGCAAATGAGGAGGGAGAGACACGGCAGAGCCGAGGAGGCTCCCGTGCACAGTGCTGGAGAAAGATCAGGCTCAGGTAAGTATCGCGGGGGGGGGGGGGGCTGCACAGAGAAGGTTATCTACCTTCACACATAGAAGCCTTTAGAACCACTTTTACCGTATTGTAACTTATAAGCCCCTGGATGTGGTTCTTTTTTTTTAAGGCAAGTACAGAAAGATTCCTGTTTGTTTATGCTTCTGGAATTACAGTGACCATGTGTCTCTCTGTATAGTGAACTGAAATATCAAAGAGTCCTCTTCCTCCCACCCCTATTCCTCTGTGTCTGCCCACACTACAATCCAATAAGTAAAGGGAAGTGGGGAAGTGACATTTAAAGCCCAGCAGATACATCTGGATGGGAGGTGCCGACTACCAAGGGATGAGTGAGCTCACCATCCATCCCTGTCTGTGACTGAAGTCTCCCCCCTCCCCTATCCTGCCTCTAAATGAGTACACAAATGTAAATCAGGGTTCTCAGAGCAACCCCTACATCAGAGTTCCCCTTTACACCAGTTCTGTGTTTCCCCTTAAATCAGGGTTCCCAGAGCATCCCACATCAGAGTCCCCAGAGTTCTCCCTTACATCAGTCTGCAGAGTGTAAGGAAACTCTGTAAGTTCAGATGTAAGAGCAGACTCTGCGGATTCAGACGTAAAAGGGGAACTCTGCGGATTCAGACGTAAAAGGGGAACTCTGCGGATTCAGACGTAAAAGGGGAACTCTGCGGATTCAGACGTAAAAGGGGAACTCTGCGGATTCAGACGTAAAAGGGGAACTCTGCGGATTCAGACGTAAAAGGGGAACTCTGCGGATTCAGACGTAAAAGGGGAACTCTGCGGATTCAGACGTAAAAGGGGAACTCTGCGGATTCAGACGTAAAAGGGGACTCTTGTTATTAACTTCATATGATTATAAATGTGCTATAATGTGCTAAAATAGGCCATACCGGGCCTATTTTGGCACTTCTTTCCTACATGCATAAATCATAATTTTTTTGTTAGAAAACTACTCAAAACCCCCAAACACTATATATGTTTTTTTAGCAGACACCCTAGGGAATAAAATGCCGGCCATTGCAACTTTTTATCTCGCACAGTATTTGCGCAATAATTTTTCAAACGCCTTTTTTTGGGGAAAAAAACAGTTTTGTGAATTAAAAAATAACAAAACAGTAAAGTTAGCCCAATTTTTTTGTATAATGTGAAAGATGAAGATACGCCGAGTAAATAGATACCTAACATGTCACGCTTTAAAATTGCGCACACTCATGGAATGGCGCCAAATGTCGGTACTTAAAAATCTCCATTTTTTTTTTTTATAAGTTACAAATTTAGAGTTACAGAGTAGGTCTAGTGCTAGAATAGACCTACTCGCACGCGGCGATACCTCACATGTGTGGTTTAAACAGCGTTTACATATGTGGGCGGGACTTGCGTGTGTGTTCGCTTCTAAACGCGAGGTACCGGGGATAGGGGTGTTTAAAAAAAAAAAAATATATATTTTATTTTTCATTTTGCTCAATTTTTTTTTATTTTTACAGTTTTTTTGTAATTTTTATTTTTGTTATCACTTTTATTCCTATTACAAGGAATGTAAACATCCCTTGTAATAGGAATGGTTCGTGACAGGTACTCTTTATGGAGAGATGCAGGGTCAATAAGACCCCACATCTCTCCTCCAGGCTAGAAAGCATTGGATCGTGAAAAAAAATTCACCGATCTAATGCTTTCAGCCGCGATTGATTGCGGCTGTGTTTACATTCCAGGACCCGGGCGTGACGTCATAACATCGCGCCCGGGCCTCCGACGATCATAGAGATGACTGGTGACCATCTGGTCACCAGTCTACTCTATGGTTTCCATCGGACGCCGGCGGATCGTTTCTCCGGGTCTCCGATGGCAAAGGAGAGCCCGGAGAAGCACTGGCCGGCGGCGGGAGGGCGTCCCCTCACGCCGCCTATAAGAACGATCAAGCCGCTATGATCGTTCTTATGGTGCAGGGATTCGTCGGCTGAAGAGATGGATATCTGAATGATGCCTGTAGCTGCAGGCGTATGCCGGGGTCGTATGCTACGCGGAGCTCCAAATTGCAGAAGGGGGCCCCAGTGACTTACTGGGTCCCCCACTTTACTGAGAAGATCCCAGGCTGGGTGCCGCTCGATTGGGGGGTCGGCTTGAGGAGAACCCGGAGGCAGGTTGTCCAACAGAGCTTGAACGAACCATCGGGGATCTGGTGACTGGAATGCTGACAGGTACTCTTTGCTGTCATCCGGTGACCAATGTTCAATCTACTGGGAGGATTCGCTCAATTCGTCCATTTAGCTCATTCAAATACTAGGCCTGTGGCAGAGGCCCTAGAGCCAGGTCTAAAGTGACACTTCGGCTGCCAGGCTTGTGGAAGAAGTCTGTCCGGGGCCACTGGCTAGAGTGGCGACGAACGGTGACTACTATTATTGTGCTGATGAGAGCAGGATTGCTCTTTCTATATTCAGGCATACCTGATCTGATACCGCAAGTTCTCTATCGCTTCATCAACCTTTCCTTCCTACTGCATGTTGATGTTGGCTATGTTGGGCCTGAAATAAAGCATTTGAAAACCTTTCTTCATGTACTGGACATTTGCTCAATACTCTATTCATCAGCTACACCCCTAGACAACTTTAAGGTAACTTAATATGCCGATCCCAACAACAAACCAGCGGCTCCTGCGGGGGTAGCGCTACAATTATATTAACCACTTGCTTACTGGGCACATATACCCCCCTCCTGCCCAGGTGAAATTTCAGCTTCCGGCACTGCGTCGCTTTAACTGACAATTGCGCAGTCGTGCGACGTGGCTCCCAAACTAAATTAACGGCCTTTTTTTCTCAACAAGTAGAGCTTTCTTTTGGTGGTATTTGATCACCTCTGCGGTTTTTATTTTTTGCGCTATAAACAAAAAAGAGCGACAATTTTGAAAAAAAATACAATATTTTTTACTTGTTGCTATAATAAATAGCCAAATTTAAAAAAAATATAATAATTTTTTCTCAGTCTAGGCCGATACGTATTCTTCTACATATTTTTGGTAAAAAAAAAAAAAAAAATCGCAATAAGCGACTGGTTTGCGCAAAAGTTATAGTGCCTACAAAATACGGGACAGAATTATTATTTTTTATTATTTATTTTTTTACTAGTAATGGCGGCGATCTGCGATTTTTATTGGGACTGCGACATTATGGCAGACACATCGGACACTTTTGACACATTTTTGGCACCATTCACATTTATACTCCAATCAGTGCTATAAATATGCACTAATTACTGTATAAATGTGACTGGCATTGAATGGGTTAACACTAGGGGGTGAGGAAGGGGTTAAATGTGTACCCTGAATAGGGTTCTAACTGTGGGGGAAGGGGGGTGACCGATCTGTGTCCCTTTGTACAAGAGACACAGATCGGTCTCCTCTCTCCCTGACAGGACGCTGTCTCTGTGAGAGCCGGGAATGAGAGATGATCTCATGTTTACATTTGAGATCATCTCTCATTGGCCGCACAGATCGCATACCAAACGGCCACTCCGATTGGCCGTTCGCGGCGATCTGTGATTGGCTGTGTCCAAGGGACACGGCCAGCACAGAATTTCCGCGCTGTGCTGTGGGGAACGAGGAAAGGGGAGGACGTCAAATGAGGTCCTCCTGGATTTTCAGGTCCAAGCTGAAGCCGTCATTCGGGCCTCAAGTAGTTAAAATGCTTTGCATTTATAAGGCTGTAACCCAGGGCTCGACAAATCCCGGGCGCCAGGTCGCCATGGCGACTAGAAATAGGGTCCTGGCGACTTGGCTTGGAAGGGGGGCAAAAAAAAAAAAAAAATTTTTGTGAGCTGGTGCCATCAGATGGTGAGCCGTTGGTATTACAAGTTATTACCACCAGATGTGTAAGCTGGTGCCATCTGGTGGTGGCAGTTGGTATTACAATTTAAGCATTACAAGTTAAAGTGGAGTTCCACCCATAAATATAACATTACATCAGTAGTTTTAAAAAAATGTCATTAGTCCTTTACGAAATATATATATTTTTTTAGACGCATTCAAAGTGTTGTTGCTAGGTAGAATAGTTCATCTTCCCACTTCCTGCACCTAGGTGCTTAATGCTTCCTAACCTACACCGCACAGACTCCTGGGAATGTAGTGGGTGTAACTTTCCAGGAGTCTGTGCACTCCCCAGTCTCAAAGAATCATGTGACTTGGACAGCACAGGTGCTGAAACCTGATCTGACACTGCTTGTGCAGCACTGAGCATGTGCTAGATTTGCAAGGCTGAAATCAAGGAAGTCATACAGTCTGGCTTCATGATGCCCACACTTAAGATGGCCCCAGTCAATTTCTATTTTATAAAGTGTCTAAATGCTGTAACAACCTAACAAAACGGACCTTAGTTTACAGACTAACTTTACTAGAATACATTAAGCTTGTGTATTACAGGGGTATTTATATTTAAAAAGTGAAATTGTGGCCGGAACTCCGCTTTAAATAGCAATTCTAATGTCATTTTTCACTATTTTCACTGCCATCTTCTTCCCTCTAATTAGAAACCCCAAACATTATATATATTTTTTATCCTAACACCCTAGAGAATAAAATGGCGATCGTTGCAATACTTTCTGTCACGCCGTATTTGCGCAGCGGTCTTACAAGCGCACTTTTTTGTGGAAAAAATTACACTTTTTTTAATTAAAAAATAAGACAACAGTAAAGTTATCCCCATTTTTTTAAAGGGGAGTTCCACCCACAATTTCACTTTTTAAATATAAATACCCCTGTAATACACAAGCTTAATGTATTCTAGTAAAGTTAGTCTGTAAACTAAGGTCCGTTTTGTTAGGTTGTTACAGCATTTAGATAGTTTATAATCTAGAAATAGACCGTGGCCATCTTAAGTGTGGGCATCATGAAGCCAGACTGTATGACTTCCTGGATTTCAGCTTTGCATATCTCGCACATGCTCAGTGCACAAGCAATGTAATAGGTTTCAGTCAGGTTTGCAAGGACTACTGGGAAACATGATGCCTATCCCAGAAACCCTTGCAAATAGCCTAGGCAAATAAGGAGGAGGAAGTAATGAAGGACTACAGAATAAAGGTATTTACAAGCAACAAATTAAATAACAATTGTCCATTCTGAACACTATGAGATTAGAGCATGCAGCACAGACAAACATAAACAAATGGGTGGAACTCCACTTTAATATTATGAAAGATAATGTTACGCCGAGTAAATTGATACCCAACATGTCATGCTTCAAAATTACGTCCGCTCGTGGAATGGCGACAAACTTTTACCCTTTAAAATCTCCATAGGCGACGTTTAAAAACTCTACAGGTTGCATGTTTTGAGTTACAAAGGAGGTCCAGGGCTAGAATTATTGCTCTCGCTCTACCAATCGCGGAGATACCTCACATGTGTGGTTTGAACACTGTTTACATATGCGGTCGCTGCTCACGTATGTGTTCGCTTCTGCACGCAAGCTCGTCGGGACGTTGTGCGTTTTCTGGCTCCTAACTTTTTTAGCTGGCTCCTAGATTCCAAGCAAATTTGTCAACCCCTGCTGTAACCTATCATACCATGTTTTATGTATGGCTTGCTGGCTGCAGAATGAGGACTGTGATTTATGTTGAAGTGGGTGAGTTCACATTTACATGTACAACCCTAGTGTACCTCCCACATTCACTCCCATCACAAAGATTCATGGGAAATGTAGTCTGATTACAGTTAGAGAGAGAGGAACAGCATATGATGTAATCACTGTTCTAATGCCGCGTACACACCATCACTTTATGTGATGAAAAAAAATGACGTTTTTAAAAACGTCACTTTAATTGACTGTGTGTGGGGGAAAACGTCGTTTTATGTCTTGTAAAAAACGACCAAAAAAAATTGAAGCATGCTTCAATTTTATGTGTCGTTTTTCAAAAGTGCACTTTTTACTTCACAGAAATTGACCGTGTGTAGCAAAAAACGTCGTTTTCTAAGACGTTTTTTCATCCACGCATGCCCAGAGGCTACTTATGAAGCAAGCTTCAATGGAAAAACGTGGTGGAACGTAACCTCACTTTGCAAGATCATTGTGAGAAAACGATGGTGTGTAGGCAACTTCGTCTTTGAAAATTGAAGTTTCAAAAACGTCATTTTTTACTTCACAGAAAGTGTCGTTTTTTTTCATCACATAAAGTGATGGTGTGTATGCGGCATAAGAGATCTTCCTTGCCAAAAAATATGAAGCATTTTTTAATCACAAAGCTGACTTTCTGAAAATTCAATCAGACGTATCTCTTAAACTGTAAGAAATTTCTCAAATGTAATAACTGTGTAATGCTATCGGTAGCCAGTCCTGGCACATTTGGCTCTACTGATGCCCAATAGGTACAGGTGAATGCCCCAGACCCACTTACTTGGTAATATATGACCCAGGCACATTCCTTCTTAGGGTGAGTCCTTTTTTCCGGGTGGTGGTGGATAAATTAAGGGGGCCAGTCACTTTGAATATGTTTTTGATATTTAATAATGAACATGCATGAAGAGTGGGAAGGAGGGTGGAGGGATACCTGAGGGGTTCCATTAACAATACACAGTCTCTGGTCTCATACATGGTCTTCTCACGAATATCAATCCTTCTGTAACAGAACTCTGCTGGATGGAATACATCTCATAAATGTGGTACCTTGTCAACTGAGGTTCCTGTGAATTCTCAGTCTTGGGATACAAGGCAGGACAGCAGTGGGAAGGTTCATGTGGTGCTTCCCAGGTCAGTCAGTCACTGTGGTAGGACAACTGCAGCTTTGCTTCTCCAAACGACCAGTAGCACTTCATCTCAGCCAGCAGCTTAGAGACACCTCAATGACAGAAAATCCCTCAACACTCCATACCTCTGAGGCCTGAGGCCTAGATAATTGGATCACACATACATCCTCTCAAGAAAAATCCCTGGAGGGAAAAAGCAGGAAGTGACTCAGATACTTAATAGTAAGCTCCCCAGGCCTGCTGATTGGCCAGGTATTAAATATCTATTATGTGCAGTAACATCTCTAGCACACCCTGCTGGAGAACACTCATACAGCATGTGACTGCGAATAATCACTGGACACTTATGTCTCATACACACAATTGGAATTTACGATGAAAAAAGTCAGACAGCCTCTGTTCATCGGATATTTCGACCGTGTGTGTGCGCCATCAGAGTTTTTCCTTCGGAAATTCCGATGGACTTAGAAAGAGAACAATATTGAAAATTCCATTTGTCTGTATGGAACTCCGACGGAGAAAAAAACATGCATGCTCAGAATCAAGTCGACGCATGCTCGGAGGCATTGAATACATTTTTCTCGACTCATCACAGTGTTGTACGTCACCGCGTTCTTGACGGTCGAAATTTGGTGTGTCCGTGTGTATGCAAGACGGCATTAACGAAATTCTGTCAGAGTTTATCCCGATGGAAATTCCGATCGTGTATACAAGGCATTAGGGTGCACAGCCAGCACACAACTAAGCTGACTAAGGCCCCTTTCACACTGGGGCGGAAGGTGCAGTGGCGGTAAAGTGGCGCAATTTAAGCGACGCTTTTCTGTCGGAATTGCGGCGGTATTCTGCCATTAGCGGTGCGGTTTCCCCCCCCGATAGCAGCCGAAAAAGGGTTAATACCGCCGGCAATGTGCCTCTGCAGATTGCTTTCAAATGGGAAGGAGCGGCAGAGGAGCGGTAAACACACCGCTCCTTCACCGCTCCAAGATGCAGCTAGCAGGACCTTTGGAGCGGTCCTGCCAGCGCACCGCTCCAGTGTGAAAGCCCTCGGGGCTTTCACACTGGAGAAACAGCAGCCGCTGTTTAAGGTCGGTTTGCAGGTGCTATTTTTAGAGCAATAGCGCCTGCAAACCGCCCCAGTGTGAAAGGGGTCCAATACTACACTAACAGATCACAATACACAGCAAAAAGAATTTAGGAAATCTCTACATCCCTACAACCGTGTTTTGTGTGTGTTTTGTACTAATGGGGAGATTTTTTGAAAATCTTGGAGTTCTGCTTTAAAGCGGATGTCCGCTGAGAAAAAAAATATTAAAAGCCAGGAGATACAAATACTATCGCTCGTCACTATGCTGCCCCCCCCCCCCCCGCCATCCTCGGTGAGGGAACCAGGAAGTGAAGCGCTCCGGCTTCACTGCCCGGTTCCCTACGGCGCATGCGCGAGTCGCGCTACGCCTGCAGATTGGCTCCCGCTGTGTTCTGGGAGCCAAGTGTTTACACGCGGCTCTCCCCGTTCTTCAGCTCCGGGGACGGATCGCGGTTCTGTAGCGGCGATCGGGTCCGCGAGTCCCGCGCCCGAGGTCACGGAGCTTCGGACCGGGTCGTGGGAGCGTGCCGCGGGCGTGCGCCCGCGACCCACCACTGGGCTTTATACAATCACGTACAGGTACGTGATTGTGCCCAGCGGTGCCATTCTGCCGACGTATATCGTCGTTAGGCGGTCCTTAAGTGGTTAAACACGATTGTGCAGTTTCAACCCATTTTAGGAAGTTTAAAAGTGAACTTGATCTCACACTGTATCACACACGTTGATTCATCTAGAAAAAATATATTAAGTGTATTACTTCTCCTCGCAGTAAAAAAAAATTGTAAAATTAATTTGGACACAGGCAAATAATTTATCTGTTGTTTAGTTAAAACATACGAAAAATGCCAATCCGCTCTCCATAAAGTGAGTGTCTTTGTAATACTAATAATCATATGTCAGCAGGGGAAAATATTTAACTTTTACATTGATGAGTGAAGTGCTAATCTCAAATACGAACACAAACATCCGATTGGCGTGTCAGGCTAGCGAAGGCCAGGGTCTGATTGGTTGGCAGTCACTGGCTATTTACAGAGTGGGGCTTTGCATTGTCTTAAGGCCCGGCTTTCTTCGGCTCAGTGTGGTCTTTGTGAGATGAAATATGCCAGGGCCTATTCTGGATTGTGTCCAGTGGACAAATCCTGCTAATATCAGCTCACACGGGGTCAAATTCCTATTGACACTTAATTCACTGTAAAATAAACGCACGCTAATACTGTTTACAGTCCTGGCATAAACACTCTGGCAAAATGCAACTTTAAAAGGGTTTTTTTGTCACAGAATCAAAGAGCCTCTTCTGCACCATGCCAGCTGGAGTGTGAGGAGCTTTAAGGAGTTATTAGAAGAAAAAAGAGGAACATGAAATATGGCCCTGTGGGGTTTTTCGGTGTGATGCATTTTTCATTTGGACTGTGAATAACCTTCATAACAATCTAACATAAGTTTTCTTTATTCTTCAGTCTAAAAGTGGGTGTTGAGTGACTTAGACAGACAACCCATTACCTGACTGATCTCCGAGAAGGAATCTATTAACCTGAACCTGCTATTTTTTTTATATTTTTTTATTGCCACATAAGCCAGAGCCTGGGGTCAGAGAGATAATAATGACCAGTGTAAACTGACTTTTGTTTTTTTCAGAACTGCTTCTCTCCCTATACAATTCCATGAAAAAGCAGGTCATCTCCACCTGCAATAAATTCTAAAGGATATCAGAAGGTCCTCAACCTAATGTCTGAAGCCTGTCAAAGTTTATCGACACTGGCCCTAAAGGTTACCATTTAACTTAAAGGGGTTGTAAAGGTTTCTTTTATTTTTTATAACAAACATGTCATACTTACCTTCACTGTGCAGTTAGTTTTGCACAGAGTGGTCCTGATCGTCCTCTTCTGGGGTCTCACGGCGGCTCCTCCCCACAAAAGCTAACCCCCCCTGGGAAGCTCTCTCCCAAATGGGTTAGCTTGCGGGCGCGCTCCCGTGCCATGCAGTTGGCGACCATAGACAGGTTTTGCAAGGGGCTAGGCCAAATCACCCAATTGTGCTAAAGTTGTTACTAAAGAGAACTAAAGTGGTGCCTACATACCTGAATTGATAAGAGAAGTGAGAGAAGAAGAGGCTCTATTAGAGGAGAAAAGTCAAAGAACAAAGGAAGTGGGTTCTACTGCTGGAAACAGGGAGACAGTGGTGGCCCGAGCTGTTCATGCGAAAAACTGTTTCTTGGATGGAGACAATGGAACTGAATCTGAACCGGTGGGGTGGGCCATTCCTGACACTAATAAGCCAGTATGTGAACTGGGGAAAACCGAACTGAGGGCTCAGGTAGCTCAAGCTCAAACCCAGATGTATCATGCCTTGATGCGAGTGATGGGGACCCAAGCCAAGGTTCAAGAACAAGGGACTCGCCAAGGGGAGCCAAAATTCTCTCAAGGACGAGAGAAGAGATGTTATGGATGTGGGAAGGCTGGACACTTTCAGGCAGAGTGTCCCAAGGCTGGCATCAGCTCCCAATAACTTGCAGACATTCTGAAGGCTTTACAGATGTTACTTTTTCCAAAGCCGGCAGGACACTTTAGGGGGCCTCAGTGAAGGCGCTAGTTGAGAGTCCCAAGGGAAGATGGAGCTCCAAGACAAAAAATAAATCTAAGAATAAAAGGGGGCGCAAGCCCCCTGCTGCTTTTCCTCCTCCTTTACTAAAGGAAAGACTTAAGGAAAAAAGGGGACACAAGACAGTTGTTACCCCTCCCCCTCCCTGGCCAAGGAAAGCAAAAGAAACTAAACCCTCAAGGAAGGAGATCACAAATCTTTAAAGCATATTCCTTTGTGTAAACTTGAAGAGTTAGAAATTTGGGGCATAGGGACCCAGAAATTCCCATACGACGGATACATACCCATGAAGATACATTTTGATACTTCCCTGGCTGGGAAACCAGAGACTTTTGACACATTGGCTGTTGTCTGCCCCTGACCTCCTGGGCTGAAATTCCTTGCCGATTGGCACTTAAACCAATCTTGTGAGGAGGCTACCCACTCCACTGGCTTTGGAGGGCACTCCAGTAGGGAAGATTCACCCTCAGGTGCAACAGGCCTTCCAGCAAGTGTTGCAGGAAATGAAGGGTCCTGTGGAAGGAGTAGGAAGGCTATGGCGATTGGATGCTCACGAAAAGGTCTTGCAGCCGGGTGAGAGGGCCTGCATGAAAGCCACTGTTAGGTTGTCATGGGACCAGCTGGGCACTTATGTAGTGGTGGAAGCTGATTTAGCAGAGGAGGATGTTGGAATAGAACTGGTCCCAGAGGTCATACCTCCCAGGCCTCCTACTGGTGGTATGTCGACATGCTTCGGAAGAATTTTGAAGATGGCCTATGGGAAAACCATGGAAGCATCCACCAACAGAGGAACAAGAAAAACTTTGATCTCAGAGTGAGGGTCGAGGACCTTACATTGTCTGTGAACGATTATCCAGGCTTCTTGTGTACCAAACCAACCTGAGGGTAGGACTGGGCCTCTGAAGACCTGGCCCCGAAACCATCTGCTGCCTATATCCGAGGCTGTCTGAGTACCTTCATTTTCCTGTTAAGGGACTTATCAGTCCCCTACGCTAAGGCCTAGGGCCAGGAAAGCCTGCCAGCCCATGCCACCTGAAGATGAGAGTGATGAGGAGCAATTAGACCTTGATTGGTTATGGATTTTCCCCTTAGAAGATGATCCCACCATTCAGGGAACACCCATCACGAGGGAGACACGTCTTCCACTGCCAGAAGTTGAAGTGCTAGATTCCCACCCACTAAGAGGAAATGAGGAAGTCAAGACAGAACCCAATGAAGTACTCATGCATCAGCGGTAATATGCACCTTACCACTGACCGCCCTGTCCAGCGAGGCATGGACATTGCCTTCCACATGCCGGTAGAGAGCCAGAACCCCCTTTGGTGAAAAAAAGTGGTGTTTGGTAACCTGCCACTGAGGTACCGCACATTCCACAAACTCACGGAAGGGGGCAGAGTCTACCAACTGAAAAGGCAGCAGTTGAAGTGCTAGCAATTTAGCTAAGCTAGCATTCAACCGCTGGACATGTGGATGGCTGGGAGAGAACTTTTTTCGGCGCTGTAGCAGCTGGGGCAGGGAAATTTGCCTGGTACAATCTGACATTGGTGTACCGATAGTAGATTGCCCGCAAGTACTTGGCTGTGACACACCTAATTCTGCACCTTCAGTTCTATCAGTGCAGGCTTCAGAGAGGACTCAAGTTATAGTGGGGTTGGAGATCCCAGCTGATGAGGAGCAAGGAGAGGTCCGCTTTGTTCTTTGGTGTGGGTCTTTGAGGTACGCTTGCCAACGAACTGCATGGCAGGTCGACATATGTCTGGTCAAGCATGTGGTGCCCAAGCGGGTGATGTTTTGGCCACACGAGATACGCTTGCGACATATGTTGCAAATAGCAGCGGTGCGGTCTGATGCACTTGTCTCAAAAACGGCCCACACCAAATAACTTTTGGAATAACGCGGAGAGACAGCAGCGCCCTGCACATGCGGAGCTCTGCGGTGTGATGCAGTCGGTGTGCTGCCCTTAAGCTGGCCCCTGGAGGGCATCCTGCCTCGTTGGAGATGTGCCTCCTCCTCTCTCCTATCAGGCACCCACATGGAGTCATCATCCACTCCCTCCTCATCACTGTAGCAAACCTGGCAGTATGCTGCAGCTGGGGGAACATGACTGCCAGATTGCCTTTTAGAGCACCCCCTCTCTCTGGGCTCACGTTACTGCCTTCCTCTAGCCGTGTACCATCATCAGAGCCTTCAAAACGCCGTGCATCCTCCTGCAGCATGTACCCAACACTGTGGTCAAACAGTTCGGAGGACTCCTCAGGAGGACATGGTGGGACTAGGGAAGGAGTGACTGATGCCATTGAGCAGAGGGAAGAGGCCGTGTTGGCAGCTGCTTTGCCAGACAAAGTACCCTGAGCCTGGGTGAGAGAGGAAGAGGAGGATGAGGATAGCTTGGTCATCCACTCTACCAAGTGTTCGGCATGTTGCGGCTCAACACGGCCAGCTGCCTAAAAAAAGGATGAGCGTGTCCCACGGCAACGTGCTGATGAGGATGCACCGTGTCCACAACCAGCACTGTTGCCTCTAGACGCAGAGCCTGCTTGCCATCTTTTATCGGCTCGTGACTTTCTGCCTCTCCTTGTTGTCCTTTGAGACATACTAATGGCCTGCAAGGAGATGTAGCTGCACAAATACTGACAATACTGGCTGATCACTGCCTGTGGTATTAATATGAGAACACCAGCAATTGTATTCACGTAGCTTTAGGTGCACACTGTGCAGATGAGACACTACACCAAGTGAAAATACTTGCTAATTAATGCCTGTGGAATTAATATGAGAACACCAGCAATTGTATTCATGTAGCTTTATGTGCACACTGCGCAGATGAGACACGACACCAAGTGAGAATACTTGCTGATCACTGCCTGTGGTATTAATATGAGAACACTAGCGATTGTATTCACGTAGCTTTAGGTGCACACTGTGCAGAGGACACAGTACACCAAGTGAAAATACTTGCAGATCCCTGTCTGTGGTATTAATATGAGAACACTGGCAATTGTATTTAGCAGCAAGCATAATCACCTGCCTGCCTGTGATTATTAGGAAGAGCATACAGGAACGGATCTAGCTAAACTCAATACAGTGTATAAATATATATACAACACCTGGGATGCATATATATCCTCTACACACTGTAACTGTAACTGACTCTGGCCAATTATGGCTCTCTGTTTTTTGCACTCTGTGATTGGCCAAAGCATGCGGGTCATAGTGCATGCTTGGCCAGCAATGCACTGCGATGCCGCAGTGAACGGCCCATAATATTCGTAATTCAACGAACGATCGAACATACGATGTTCGAGTCGAACATGAGTTTGACTCGAACACAAAGCTCATCCCTAGCCATCTCCCTGAAATCAGTTCTTGCAGGTTGGGATGTCTGTATTGTATGATGGCTGATTTGTCTTGCCATGAGAACTATTCAGCAAAAAAGTAATGCTGGTGTAAATTTATGGTTAGATAAGTGTTAGGAGGCTGAGTTTGGGATTATGGTTGGTGATTAGACTGGGAATAAGGTCTTGAATGTTCTCAACTATGTGTGTAGTTGGGTTTTCATTTGTCAGGTAGGTAAGGCTGCTGTGGGTACTTACAGCTGTACACTAGGGGTTCTAGGGGTTCCATTCATAGATGTAGATGCTGTGGGTACTTACAGCTGTACACTAGGGGTTCTAGGGGTTCCATTCATAGATGTAGAGTAATTCCCTGTACACACGATCGGTTCGTCTGATGAAAACGGTCCGATGGACCGTTTTCACCGGACGAACCGATCGTGTGTGGGCCCCATTGTTTTTTTTTCCCATCGGTGAAAAAAAATAGAACCTGTTTTAAAATTTTCTGATGGTTAAAAAAACGATAGAAAAAAAAGATTGTCTGTGGGGAAATCCATCGGTCAAAAATCCATGCATGCTCAGAATCAAGCCGACGCATGCTAGGAAGCATTGAACTTCATTTTTCTCTGCACGTCGTTGTGTTTTACGTCACCGCGTTGGACACGGATCAGATTGGATCGGATTTTTAACTGATGGTGTGTAGGCGAGACTGATGAAAGTCAGCTTCATCGGATATCTGATAAAAAAAATCCATCGGTCCGTTTTCATCGGATGAACTGATCGTGTGTACGTGGCATTATTGTTATGTTTTCAGGTAATGAGGCTATACTACATACAGTATCTGTTTTAATCATTGGTGCCAAATGCATATAGGCAACAAAAATGCACTCATACAAACCACATTTGTGTGGAAATTCAGCAGTCAAAAATTAATATACTGTTACCAAACGCAACCTAAATCCTTTGAGTTTTGCCCTTCTCAGACATCTTACTGACTGGCTGAAGTATGTATATTAGGACCCCTGAAAACCTTTCTGTGACAGTCAACCCTTGAAGCTTCAACCAAAATGATTGCCTTGTGTATTGATTGTCCTTTTAAATGCCCCCCAAACTCGTTAGTGGTGCGCAAATATTGCAATTTTCCACTCTGTGAAAATCCATTTCCTCCTGAAGATTTGAGATGGTATGGGGTCCTTCAGACCTTCAACTCCCTTCCTGCCATTTTGGACATCCTATGGACTGACAGAAGTATGCACACTGGGCTCCTAAAATAACATTTGCATTTAACAGTTAATTCTTTATATCCCACACAAAATGGTTTGTTATTTGATTATATTAAATATTAAAAAAATGACATTCATAATTTGTTTCCTGAAGATCTATGTACTCTGAGGATGGCTCAGGGCTCTAGCCTGACAACAGCTGGCTCATCACATAGGACATTTGCATTAAGTGGATTACGGTATTCAGGAATCTGTTTATGGTGATTCTACAGGAGGGCAAAGATCATGTACATCGTAGAGCAGCTGCGTGCTGAATTTATTAGAAAGACCTTTCACTCTTCTCACCAACTTGTGGATGCTAGTTTAGAAAATATTAAAGAAAAACTCCAGAGAAAAAAAACTCTAGTATAATGACTTTACCTGCCTGTAAACATTTTTTTTTTATTGCAGAGCCAGCCTATATTGCCTGTTTCTGTCTTTTAAGGGCTATATCTGATTTACTTAGAAATAAGAGACTCACATTTTCTAAGCTTTTAACAATGTTCCTTTGGGAAGGGCCCAATATGTCTACACATTCAGCAAATGACCTGAGGCACTGAGTCTAAGGAACCACCTTGCTTCACCAAAGCTCCTGATTTTGGAGATTCATTTTGGTGCAGACAATACTAAGTTTGAGATCCTCTGACTTACCCGAGCAGGCAGTTACTGGGAACCGAGATCAAGTACGTAGGTAGGAGTCCATTGTAGCACTTAGGCTGGGAGAGGGTAGAAGTGCGCAGGTGCTGGTAAGGAGTGGCTGGCTAAAACACAATGAGCAAGTTGGAGAAGTACTTGGACATGAAAGGGAGACATCAACGGGACAATTTGAAGGGAGCTCACATACGAATTATTGAAAAATATTAAAATCATTACGTAGTTTGACCTACAATGCACTCACACCACCTATGATACCAGTTGTTACCAAAATATATAGAGTCAAAAGTAAGATTGACTTGGATACTGAATATTCCAAGAAAATGTGGTTAGTGGTTGAGGTGTGATGAAGGTTACTCTACATGTTGCGCCTCCAGCGCTTCTTCAGGAGATTGAAAATAGTACTAGAGTAAGGAAGATATCAGAAATTATTGTAGGCAAAGGGCCTGGGAACACAATTCCAAAGCTATCAAACTTCTCATACCCTAATCAGTGAGCATATATCCAGAACTTCACATAAGCTTCTTAAGAACGGAAGTAACCACCAGAATTGGCTAAACATAACCTCAAGCTGGGCAGTAGAGGCAGTATCACGGCCCTTCGAATGACTAGGATCAAATAATGACAAATAACTTCAATCAAGAACAATGGTCTAATGTATAATATGTTTTTTATATGTCCAGCGTGAAGCGCCAGAAGCCTGAAGGGGTCCAAAAGCCCTCAAACTAGTAATAGTAGCCAATAATCCCACCGTCTGCGTGTTCCAGACAGAGTGGGTCTGTCATTGAGAGAGTTTACTAAAACTGGTGCAGCCTTGCATAGTAACCATTCCGCTTCTAACTTCAGCTTCTGCAATTAGGCTTTGATAAAAAAAATATACAGTATGTAGCTAGATCCACGTAGGGTGTCCTAACTTTGCGGCGGCGTAGCTTAGCGTGTTTACGCTACGCCGCCTTAAGTCAGAGAGGCAAGTACATGATTCTCAAAGTACTTGCCTCCTAACTTACGGCGGCGTAGCGTAAATCGGGCGGGCGTAAGGGCGCCTAATTCAAATGTGTCTGAGGGGGTGTGTTTTATGTTAATGGGGCTTGACCTTACGTTGTTTTTAGACTGCGCAAATGCGCCTGGCGCCTACATTTCCCAGTGTGCATTGCGGCTAAGTACGCCGCACGGGCCTATTGATTTCGACGTGGACGTAAACGACGTAAATCCCTATTCGGGGACGACTTAAGCAAACGACGTAAAAATTTCGAATTTCGAAGTGGGAACGGCGGCTATACTTTAACATTGGCTACGCCACCTAGGGGGCAGCTTTAACTTTAGGCGGCCTATCTCTTACGTAAACGGCGTATCTGTACTGCGGCGGCCGGGCGTACGTTCGTGAATAGGCGTATCTACTGATTTACATATTCTACGCCGACCGCAATGGAAGCGCCATCTAGCGGCCAGCATAAATATTGCAACCTAAGATAGAACGGCGCAAGGCGTCGTATCTTAGATATGTTTAAGCGTATCTCTGTTTGAGAATACACTTAAACATAGGTCGGCGCAGATTCTGAGTTAGGTCGGCGTATCTACTGATACGCCGACCTAACTCTACCTGAATCTAGCTAATGGTTACTATACACAGCTGCACCAGTTTCAGTAAATTACCTCATGTGATGTCACAAGGGGAGGGTTCTCCATGTGATGTCACGCCCCAGGAGGTTAGTGGCAGCAGATGAAGAAGCGATCACCTGTGGAGAGAAGAAACCTGCAGAGAGAGAAGAAACCACCGGAGGGAGAAGAAACCACTGGAGGGAGAAGACCAGAGGATGAAGACCGGAGAAAGAGGACATGTTGGAGCCACAACGGGGGACATTCTTCATTTTTAATAAAGGACTTGTCAAAAACTGTCTCTTGTTTTTTTGTAACACTGTACTTCTTTATTTTAGTTTAATGGGTAGGGGTACAATGTACCCCATACTCATTCACATGGGGGATGGGATTATTCTTAAAGGGGTTTTCTAGATTCCGATAAGATGCCCACAACCATCACCCAGGGTTGTCGGGAAGAGGTCTTTGTCCCCATCAACATGGGGACAAGGTGCTTTGGGGCGGAGGAGGAAGAGCTTGTTTGTACCATCCTTTTCTTGACCTGGTGGGCTGCATGCTCAGGTATAGATTTTAGGGGGACCCCATCCCATTTAAAAAAAAAAAATGGCGTGGGGGGGGCTCCCTTCAAATCTATACCAGACCTGAAGGACCTGTTATTATCACCTTTTTTTTTGTCAGCGGGGAACCCCGCTGACAGCTGATGACTCATCAGTAGTTAAGGACACTGGGGTAGATTCAGGAACAATTTCCGCCGGTGTAGACTGAGATGCGCGGCGTAAATGCCAATTTGCGCCGGCGTATCTCCGCGCCGTATTCAGCAAACAATATTACGCCGTAACGTAGATTTTTTTTTTTCGTTTGGACCTTTCCACGCCGGTGCGGCGTGGGCGCCCATTTACGCTGGTCTGAACTAGCGCGGCCCTGGTTTTTCTATTTTAAATATGCAAATGAGGGAGTTGGTCCGATTCAGCAAATTACGAATTGCCGGCGCAGGCTACTCCCGGTGCGTGTAACTCTGGTTTGCAGCGGAAAGTTACCCTTTATAAAGCAGGGGTAACTTTACACCAAACTTGCAGAGGTCAGCTAGAGAGCAGCTAAAGCAGCAGCGTTACAAACGACCTGAGCAACAACACTTGCTGGACAACACATAGAGGCGGTCCAGCAAGTGTTGGTCCGGCGCAGTGCATCTTTTTTACACTGCGCCGGAGCAGCGCAGAGAGGCATGCTAGTGATTCAGGAAACTTTTTTCCTGTCTCTTGCCCCGGCGTGGCGGATTTTACACGGCGTAAGGCGGCGTAGCGCGGCGTAAGGCGGGGTAGAATAAAATGGGTGGCTCCCTATGCTAATGAAGTGCCGACCGTGGCGCAGGGGTCACGCCGGGGCGCATCTTAGACCGCACATGCTCAGTGACATCCAGGGGTAAATGTCCCAATCTGCACATGCTCAGAACTGCGCCCCGGCGTGATCCCTGAGCTACGCCGACCCACTACCAACGCCCAGTCCATGAATCAGCCCAGACTTCCGCCCTGCAGGTGCAAATGTACTGAAGCTTTTTTTTTTCTAAGCTAGGTCGTTTGCATTGTGGTGGGGCAGTTATGGCTGATGAGGAATCCTCAGGTGGGCGGATGACCAATTTCAGCCCAGAGGAGAGGGCTGTAATCATTGAGGGCCTCTCCCAACATGGGGACCGCCTCTATGGGCCACAGAGTGGCTGCCCCTGGCATGTTGGCACACAGATGTGTTGTCCAGCAAGTGTTGTTGCTCAGTTCGTTTGTAACGCTGCTGCTTTAGCTGCTCTCCAGCTGACCTCTGCAAGTTTGGTGCAAAGTTACCCCTGCTTTATAAAGGGTAACTTTCCGCTGCAAACCAGAGTTACACGCACCGGGAGTAGCCTGCGCCGGCAATTCGTAATTTGCTGAATCGGACCAACTCCCTCATTTGCATATTTAAAATAGAAAAACCAGGGCCGCGCTAGTTCAGACCAGCGTAAATGGGCGCCCACGCCGCACCGGCGTTGAAAGGTCCAAACGAAAAAAAAAAATCTACGTTGCGGCGTAATATTGTTTGCTGAATACGGCGCGGAGATACGCCGGCGCAAATTGGCATTTACACCGCGCATCTCAGTCTACACCGGCGGAAATTGTTCCTGAATCTACCCCAGTGTCACTAGAGCAGGCACAGAAGACAACACCCGGGGGAACAGGTGCGTATAACTAACCCCACCAACTGTAAATAAGGAGTATTAATCATTTATAGCAAATGTCATATTTTACTTACCTAAAAAAAATGAAAATATTTTTTAAATAGTTTTAGTTCTGAACACAATAACATAAAAATATGTGCAAAAGCTCAATTTATTCTCTTTAAGAGGTCACTTTGTACCTCTTTGACTGTTTATATGAAAATTCTGCCACTCCTTGAATTTGACCTTTTGGCCCAGCGATTCATTTCTCAAGTGAGTGTTATCTGTATAAAGTGGCGGAGCTGAAGTCATCCATATGGCCTTTAGCCTTTGCTGATTCCATCAATCACATTAACTAGTGCCTAATCTTAACCTTCAACATCAGATCCAGCATGATATGAAAAACCAATAATTACTAACGTAAGGTGCGGGTTTGTAAACAGTGGTGTTCAATCATCAATAATATCCTGGACTCCGAATGCTAAATTTACCCAGTGAATGCCTTAACTGTGTCCTGGAATTTAGATATTTTTAAATAATAAACTACCAATGTAACATGTTGTGGGGCAAATCATAATCTGTTATTACTAAAAGACATAAGCAGCTTCCAATGCTGGTTCCCTGGCTCCCATCATGAATCAAAGGCTGCAATACTTTCTGAGCCACAAACCCATAAACAAGTATGAGATGTGCACATTTTTAACAATTTTGCCCACCATCTGTTAAATCCAGCCTGCAAATAATTTCATATTTCAGCTCTGAAATCCATTTCACCAGGATTTTTTTTCTCAAGTCACCCTTTGTCTCCATCCCCTACCCACCTCCAGCATCATTCCTTGGTTTCACCCCCTACCCACCTCCCAGTAAATAATTTGTATGGAACTTGTTAATGATAACAAGAAAAGCAGTAAAGTAGATTTCATGCAGATCATAGATCCCCTCCAGTAACAATAGATCCCCCAGCAGCTAGCATCAATAGACCCTGAACCCCTTGCCATTACATACATTCAGTCCTGGAGGTGCCAGAACTGCGTTCCCCCTCTTTCCCACTGAAAAAAAAGCCCTACATTTCACAGGGTGGGAAATAGGAGACCTACTTGCTTATTTCTTCCTTTTTTTACGTTTTCTTGTTAATAAAAGATCCCTTCCAATTTTACACTTCTGTAGTCTACTACTGGCCTCTTGGCCTCCTCGCTTGATACTACTTCATATTCGGTGAATGACCTATAAATAGCAGACTAGCAATATTGTGTATAGGAGGGGAGGGGGAAAGAAGGAAAAATTTGCGCTTGGTAAAGAATAAGTGAAATAAAGTGAAACAAAATATTATACTAATAATCCCTGAGGGTAATATTAATGATCCCTGAGGGTTTCCTGCAGCTAAACGCTAAAACCTTGATAACAAGTCCAAAAAAATATATGTGTAAAAACAGTGTAGCGCTGGAAATTAAATCAAAGTGAATAAATCAATAAACATAAATTGTGAAAAATTGGTGACAATCAAAAACAATGAAGTGAAGATCTTAAGATATATGCAAATAACATATAATAAATATAATATGATGAATAGTCAGTGAAAATATTTAGCTAGATTCAGGTAGATCGCCCTAACTTTAAGGCGGCGTAGCGTAGCGTATTTACGCTACGCCGCCTTAAGTCAGAGAGGCAAGTACTGTATTCTCAAAGTACTTGCCTCCTACTTACGGCGGCGTAGCGTAAATGCGGCGGGCGTAAGGGCGCCTAATTCAAATTTGTCAAAGGGGGCGTGTTTTATTATAATGAGGCTTGACCCAACGTGATTGACGTTTTTTTTCAACTGCGCATGCGCTGTGCGCCTTCATTTCCCAGTATGCATTGCGGCTACGTCCGCCGCACGGGCCTATTAATTTAGACGTGAACGTAAACAACGTAAATCCCTAGTCACGGACGACTTACGCAAATGACGTAAAAATTTTGAATTTCGACGCGGGAACGGCGGCCAACATTACTATTCCATCTATTTGATGGAATAACTTTAGGCCTGTAATGCGTTACGTAAACGGCGTAAATGTACTGCGGCGGCCGGGCGTACATTTGTGAATCGGCGTATCTAGTGATTTACATATTCTACGCCGACCGCAATGGAAGCGCCACCTAGCGGCCAGCCAAAATATTGCACCCTCAGATAGGACGGTGCAAGCTGTCGTATCTTAGATAGGTTTAAGTGTATCTCTGTTTGAGAATACACTTAAACCTAGGTCTAAGTATCTACTGATACGCCGACCTAACTCTACCTGAATCTAGCTATTTGAGTCCATTGGATCAGCGGATGAAAGTCCAAAAGAAAGATTCAAAAAGAGGCTGTGAGCATCCAGTGTGTGTTGAGTAGTTCCAGAAAACCGTGAAGTCAGCCCATCACCTGATAGTAAAATTAAAGGCTTACCAAAAAGCCTGTGACCGCCCTTCTCATAACAGTTATATGAATTTTCTAGTCAGGGAGAGGTTAATAAATTCCTCTGCATAGCGGATACACAGCATATATCACACGTCACCAAAACAAATACGTTCAGAAAAGAAGCTATGTGTAATAAAATGGAATGACACGGGGAAAAAGTATTGAACACATGAAGAAATGGAGGTGCAAAAAGGCACGGAAGGCCAAGACATCAGCTAAAATCTATCAATGTTTAGAAAGCAATCCTGCCCCTTGTCAGTGCAAAATTAATATCAGCTTGTTCAGTCTCAACTGATGGCCTCTAAAAAGGTGTCTTATTACCAAGGTGTCACACTAGAAACATCTCATGAATAATGGGTAAAAGCAAAGAGCTCTTTCAAGACCTTTGCAACCTTATTGTTGCAAAACATACCGATGAGCACTGTTGAGGCCATAATCTGGAAGTGGAAAGAACATAATTTCACCGTAAACAGGCCACGACCAGGTGTTATCCACAAGATTTCTGACAGAGGAGTTAAAATAATAATCAGAAGAGTTGTCCAAGAGCCAATGACCACTTGTGGAGAGCTCCAGAAAGAACTGCCATGGCCTGTATACATGCACGCTCACCACTCAAGACTCCATTGCTGAAGAAAAAGCATGTTGAAGCTTGTTTAAAGTTTGCTGCACAAGATTTAGACAAGTCTGTGAAACATCGGGAGAATATAGTCTGGTCAGATGACACCAAAATTGAACTCCTTGGGTGCCATATTACACACCATGTTTGGAGGTCAAATGGCACTGCACATCACCCCAAAACACCCCCATACCAACAGTGAAGTTTGGAGGTGGGAACAGTGTGGGGCTGTTTTTCAGCATACGGTACTGGCAAACTTGATTTCATTGAAGGAAGGATGAATGTCAAAATGTACCAAGACATTCTTGATAAAAATCTGCTGCCATCTACCAGGATGATGAAGATGAAATGAGGGTGGACATTTCAGCAAGACAATGATCCAAAACATAAAGCCAAGGAAACTCTTAATTGGTTTCAAAGAAAGACAATTAAAGGGTTTGTAAAGGATTTTTTTTTATCTTAATAGCTTCCTTTACCTTAATGCAGTGCTGTTTTCATGTCCTCATTTTTCGTTTTTGCTCTCAATTTGCTGTAATTCTTCTCTGATCTCCACACTTCCTGGTTGTCTGTTTCCTGATAACCACAGTACTGGGAACTTTCTCTCTAATCAAGAAGGTGTGATTACTGTGTGTCTAAAACCACACAGCACCAATCAGTTTCATTTTCCAAACCATCACTGCCCTGTATTGGCTCTGTACATCACAGAAGCAGGAAACAACATGCAAAAACGAAACTAGAAACTGCAGGTACATTATATGATTGATTTTTATCTATTTTTAATAATTTTTAAAAGGAATCAGTTAACTATTATGTCTCTATACCCTGTAAACAAACCCTGTCATTTCAGCAAAAAAAAATTCCTTTACAACTCCTTTAAGCCGCTAGATTGGCCCAGCCAATCACCTGACTTGAATCCAATAGAAAATCTATGGAAAGAACTAAAGTTCATAGAAGAGCCCCAAGGAACCTTCAAGATTTGAAGACGATTTGTGTGGAAGAATGGGCCAAAATTACATTCGGGCAATGCATGCGACTAGTTTCTTCATACAGGAGGCATCTTGAAGCTGTCATTACCAACAAAGGATTTTGGACAAAGTATTAAATTAGTTTCAGTTAGCGTGTTCCATTCCATTTTATTACACATAACTTATTCTGAACTTATTTGTTTTGCTTTCCTTATATGTATGGATTGCATGGGTTGTTACCAACATGTGGTGAAAATTTCATATCAATAGCACCTTTAGAAATACATTTACCTAGAAAAATGGTGACGTGTTAGTTGGTTTACCCGCTCTACCTAGGAATGAACAAATCTGCTTACCCAGGCTGAATCTTGGTTCTGGGTAGAACCTGTACTCTGCATGTACCTGTAGAGGATTTTTTTTCTCTCTATAGTTATTGTCTCATATTTGTTTCCATGATGTGTAGAAATATAGTAATATAAATGTTTATAACTGACGAAGCCCCAATGGGCGAAACATGTTGGGACTACGTATGATCTTCTCCACCCACTACTGATGCAACCACCATCTTGGAATTAACCTACTGCAAATTGATCTAGTGATATTGCTCTAATTTTATACATTTTGTATAATTCACTAATAACATTTATTGTATATTTTTTTACTAAGTGGAAATTGAGTCTTCCATTGTGTTTGATATTAATCTACTAGCACCATTATAGTCCCATCTCCTCTTTTTTGTTTCTTAATTAAATTTTGGGATGAGGTGCGTAACATTAGGTGTCTAACCATAGCCAGACCACAAAAATTCTAGACATAGTAATATAGGCATGTCCCTATTTGCAGCTTTTCCTTCACCTACTATTCTGGTGACAACTGTTTGTGATTTCGCTTTGCTTTCTGTCTTGGGGACAATGGTCACCGGGACTAAAAAAGATAATATAAAAAGAACACAGAAAGCAATGAATGGTTGGTAGGTAGGAACTATCCCTTCACTGGTCTATCCAAAGTTTTAAAAGATTTTTTTTTTTTGCTATGGATATACTTTTAAGGCACAGTTCACAGCAGGAGGTATGACCAAGAGCACCCGCTTTTTTGCGCATTCTTGCACATCTTGTTTGGGGCAGAACATTATTTTCAATGGGCTGCCTTATGCACAAGAAACGCACAAAAGAGGTGCCTGCACCATTTGACAAATTTCGCTGCACCAAAACACATAGTACGGCATTAGCATAATAGTACATTAAGTTTTGGCACACATGATGTGCATGTGTTTGCACAATAGGAATTACTGTCACTGATGCAAATCTGCAAGGAGTCACAGTGGCCTCACTATGGTTGGTGTCATCGGGTGCGGTAAAACATGGTGTTCCCCCCCCCCCCCCGGCTAGGCTGCCCAGCACCATGCAGGCAGCGCACGGTCACGGGGCGCACCCCAAACCAGCCCCGTAAATGATAGTGTAGGGCGGTATAGTGGCAAGTTACGGTAGTATAGAGTGGTATAATGGCAGGTTGGGGTGGTATAGGGCAGGCTAAGGTGGTATAGGGCATGTTGGGGTGGTACAGGGTAGGTTGGGGTGGTATAGGGCAGGTTGGGTGCTATGGGGCAAGTTAGGGTGGTACAGGGCAGGTTGGGGTGGTATAGGGCAAGTTAGGGTGGCACAGGGCAGACTGAGGTGACATAGGGCTGTTTGGTGTGGCACAGGGCTGTTTGGGGTGGTACAGAGCAGGCTGGGGGGCACAGGGCTGTTGGGGTGGCACAGGGCTGTTTGGGGTGGCACAGGGCAGGCTGGGTGGCACAGGGCTTTTTGTGGTCGCACAGGGCACGCTGGGGTAGCACAGGGCAGGTTGGGGTGGTACATGGCAGGCTGGGGTGGCACAGGGCTGTTTGGGGTGGCACAGGGCAGGCTGAGGTGGCACAGGGCTGTTTGGGGTGGCACAGGGCTGTTTGAGGTGACACAGGGCAGGCTGGGGTGGTACAGGGGAGGCTACGGTGGCACAAGGCTGTTTGGGGTGGCACAGGGCTGTGTGGGGTGGTACAGGGCAGGCTGGGGGCACAGGGCTGTTTGGGGTAGCACAGGGCAGGCTGGGTGGTATAGGGCAGGCTAGGGTGGCACAGGGCAGGCTGAGGTGGCACAGGGCTGTTTGGGGTGGCACAGGGCTGCTTGAGGTGACACAGGGCAGGCTGGGGTGGCACAGGGCTGTTTGGGGTGGTACAGGGCAGGCTGGGGAGGCAAAGGGCTGTTTGGGGTCGCACAGGGAAGGCTGGGGTGACAGAGGGCTGTTTGAGGTGGCACAGGGAATCTTGGAACTACTATGTAGTGACACTGCAGAGTAACTTACAAGCATGCCGGCAGATGAAGATCTGGGCTTGTGGGTGGGGCTGCTGTGTCCTCGCCTCTATCTGCTTCAGCTGCAGCATCATCCATAGTGAAGGTGCTTGTGGGAGGAGGCAGCCACACCCCCAGCTTCGCCCACCAACTCCGGCTCACTCGGGGATAGCTAGCCTGACTGAGGAATGTTACAGGCAGCCTCCCCGCACGGCTGGATACCCTGCTCGCACCGCTCCTCGACAAGCAGTACTGATATGGACGCCCTCTGGCACAACTCCAGAGCATAACCATTCTGCCTCTGATTCAAATTGTGAAAGCATGCAGAAGAGGAGGAACAGTCTGCCTCCTTCAGTGTCCAACCGCAAAGATGCAGAACCTTTTTTTATTATCACAGCTTTATAGACAGAATTACATCATTTATATGAGCACAACTGATTTGTTAGTCCATATATGGCTTTCTTCTTGTGACGTCTGTTCTTGCCATGCTGCTTCACATTTCACAGTCTTGGGGGGCCATCTTTCTTCAGTCGATGGAAGGGGTCGGAAGGAGTGAGGAGTAACAGCTGTTTTCACTTATCACCCCTGAAGGTTTTTTAACTCTATAATGACTTCTAAGGAAAATAATACTTGTTGCAACACACCCACACACACACACATATATATATATATATATATATATATATATATATATATATATATATATATATATACATATATATATATAGATCAATAAATAAAAGAAATAAAACAATATAAGAAAGAAAAGCAATATTTGAGTGACTAGAAGAAAAATAACATAAACACAAAATAATCATTTTATTAACTCCATCACAGTACAGTATGTGTTTAGCGGCGCGGTGGCTCCAGTGTCACCCCTCTGACGGGTGTCACCTGGTGCCGGCCGCACCCCCATAGCAACGCCTCTGAGGAGGCAGCACATTTGTGTGTGCTGCATGAAGGCATGCAATTTTGCACCTGTTCCCACAACTCACTAGTGTGAACGAAGCCTAATGCCTCATACACATGATCAGTTTTCCTGACAGGAAAAGTGCGATGTGAGGTTTTTGTCAGGAAAACCAACCGTGTGTATGCTCTATAACACTTTTCTGTCAGTTTTCAGGCCAAGAAAAGATTTGGAGCAGGATCTCAATTTTCGTGACAGGAAAAAATCCTATCGCGAATCGCGTTCGTCTGTATGCAATTACGACGCGCAAAAAAAGTGCATGCTCAGAATCAAGCAGAAGAGCCAAACTGCCTATTGAACTTCATTAATCTCGGCTCATTGTACGTCACCGCGTTCTCTACGTTTGTAATTTCAGCCAAGATTTGAGTGACCGTGTGTATGCAAGACAAATTTCAGCCGTTTTCCTGCTGAAAAAAAACATGTTTTTTCTGTCGGAAAAACTGACCATGTACGAGGCGTAAGGCCTTGTTTACACTTGTGGTTGGAGGGTAGTAAAAAAACATGTAGTTGAGCTGTGTTTTTATTCCCCCCCACTACTCTCCCTAAGCTTCAAAGGCAGCCATACGGGGAAATACACATACTGCGGCAAAAATGATCTCCGCTTTTACATCCGGCAGGCAGTCCCGCCTGCTGAACACAACCGATTCAAGTGAATGGGGCCACACCATGCATGGTGGTGCAGGCTTTTAAGGGTTTAAAACAAGCAGTGAGGAGGCGACATAACACCTCCTCACTGCCTGCCAAACTCCCTATTCAGAGGGCCAATGCAAGTGTAAACACAATGCTTTGTGTTTTATACAAAATTTCTAGAATTAGACTACATCTGACTAGATACAACGTATTGCAAATAATGCATATATAAAAACTTGGGTTACAGATATCAGCTTATGCGCTGTGGATTTCTTACCAGGGAGTCCAGAGACCCCCCCAAGTCACATTTTAGTCACATTAAACTCCCCCAATACGCTATCCCCCCTGTCTACTGCATTCAACAGCTGGCCCCTTGAGCAATTAATGTCAGACATCTGGCAGTCCGGGCTGCAATTAAAAGTCTCAGTGGGAGGGAGGAAGATGGGACTTTATTCTGTCTCAGACTAATAGAAGGAATCACAATTACCTGCACAACACATTACAGTGACTGAATTACCATGAAAGCAGCAATGTAAAGAACAGGATGGAGTCTTGTTGGCCAAGCCCCAATATATGGAAAGGCCACATACACCTACAGTGGTAAAAAAATAGGATTTGGGTATACTACTTTGCTGTGTTTTATTGTATTTGTAAAAAATAAGTGCAGTCTGCCCCCCTCCAACATTTTGATTACCAATTATATCCTCCTACAACCCCTCTTCACACAGCCACTGCTCAATATCTTACGAGTCTTACCAATTCAAGCCTGCTGTGGCCTGGAAAGCCCAATGATCAATTTGTCAGGCTGTCTATAGGCTTTTCCTTGGAGTAATGGAGACCAAATTGCACATGCACAGGAACAACTCCACTATAGATGATTAGGGGTGTTTTACAACATTGCAATATTGGTGGGCCCAGGGGAATCCAACCCATCTTTTTACTCCCTCAACACTAAAATCCTGACTATGACAACAAAAATGGAAGGAGGGGTTATATGGTTAATGGGAGGAATTGGCAAGAAAAGGTCGAAACGTAAGTTTATAGTGTTGGAATGTAAGGTCTTACCAAATTGGCAGTTCATGTTAAAATGGGTAGAGAAGGGTAGAAAATGTGGTGTTGGCTGGAAGGTCATTACAGGAGGATCAAACATACAGATAAATTACCCCACCTATTCACCCTTATTTAATGTTAATGGCCCTAGGATATGAAGGTAATATGGTTCTCACAGCAGCTTTACAGGTTGAAGAGTATTTGGGAGTCTATGTGTAGGTGGGGTGCAGCGTAGTGCCGCGGGGAAAATACACTCAGTCTCAGTGCAATGAAAGAACCTGTATTGAAAATATACAGAGACAGTCCACAAATAATCTGGTGGGAAGGCAGCTCAACTGGAAACACTCACAGTTTCAACAGCTTGTAGATAGCAAGATGCAGCTGAACTGACAGCGCCTGCAGAGGGGGAATATAGCAGCCCGGCCATCTTTTGCCCAAACAGGCGGGCGTCCAGAGAACCCTAAGCTTTCCCTGCTGCTGGATCTGTCCCTACTGGGTGGGGTATGTGTTCCTACCCTACCAAATCGCATGCCAAAATTAGTTGCCAGGGCCTTAAAAAAGCTCTGCTTGACCCACATGGGGTGGCCGTATTCAATGGGATAACTTCCCTAGTGACCCAAAAAACCATAGAGGAACCCTGTTCCTCCTGACTTCCTCTCCAACTGCAATGTCACTGCGGAAGAGCACCACCTGCCGGTCCGTCTTTAAGGCAGGGAAAAAGGGGAAGCTGCCCTGGGCCCCATGATTGTTGGGGCACAAAGCAGCTGCCTCATACTTGCCAACTATCCCTTGAAGTTTTAGTCCCGTGCTGTGCCCCGATATCTCAGTGTGAGGTCTTGTTACCAACGTTGCCCAGCTCTGACCTATTGCCGTGTACCGATGACTCACCTGCAGACCCTGTGTTTACATGTAAATAACCTGCATTGATATGTAAATAGCGGCAGCATTAATATGTAAGTAGCAACGGACAGGCGGCATTGATATGTAAATAGAGATGGCATGCATATGTATATCATGCCCCCCTGAGGTCATATCCACCATAACTTCTGCTGAATGCTGCCCACTGGGGAGGTAAAGGGGCATGTTTGAAAGTCCAGCCTACATTAATTAAGCCGAACATTAGCTTGTTCTGCAAAGGTAAACAAATTGGTGGTGGAACCCTTTTTCAAAAAAACATGGTGCCACAGCACCCTGAATTTTGGTGCATGTGAATACGCACATCTCAGCAGATGCATGAGGGTGCCATTACCAATTAATGCCACTGCTGTGTATCTGCTAATGGACAGCACGTTTCTGTGGTGTCTGTAAAGTGATTGTGCATTAGTTCCCAACACAAAGAAATTTGAACACAGGCTAAATGTCTCAGTTACATTAGTGGTCAGTGTAAAACATCTGATTACATTGGGGCTTGGTGTACAATCCTTTCATTCACACTATGGCCAGTGTGAAGGTCCCCCTTACATTGGGTGTCAGTGTACATTCTTCATTACATTGGTGGTCAGTGTACATTTCCCTTTACATTTGTGGAAAGTGCAAAATTACCCTTACACTGGTGGTCAGTGTAAATTCCCCTTTACATTGGTGGTCAGTGTAGAAGTGTCACCTTACATTGGTGGTCAGTACAAATCTCCTCAACAATGGTTGTCAGTGTATGGAGGTCATTGTATATTCCCCCTTACACTGGTGGTTGGTATAAATGCTCCTATTACATTGGTGTCAGTGTAGAAATCCCCTGTTACATGGTGGTCAGTACAATTTCTCCCTCACATTGGTGGTCTGTGTGTAGCGCTACCCCCTCAGGAGCCGCTGGTTGTTGTTGGGACCGGCATATTAAGTTACATCTCAGTGTTGTCTAGGGGTGTAGTTGATGAGTAGAGTAGTAAGCGAAGTAGTGAGCGAATGTCCAATCAATGAATAAAGGTTTCAAATGCTTTATTTACAGGCCCAACATGGCCAACATCAACATGAGGTATAGCAAAAAGGTTGATGAAGCAAAAGAGAACTTTGCAGTATCAGGCCTGGATAAGAACTGAGCAATCCTGCTCTCAACAGCACACTAGTAATAATTACAGTTTGTCGCCACTCTAGCCAGAGTGAGTGAAGTGCCCCCGGACCGACTTCTGGCAGCCAAAGTGTCACTTTAGGTTGCTGGGAGGAACAGGCCTCTGCCACAGGCCTGGCTCTAGGGCCTCTGCCACAGGCCTAGTACTTTAAGTGAACCGAACGGATTGAGCGAATCCTCCCAGTAGATTAAATAAGGGTCACCGGGTGACAGTTGAAGTGTACCTGTCAATGTCACGGTAACCAGATCCCTGATGGTTCGTTCAAGCCCTGTTGGACAACCTGCCTCCGGGTTCTCCTCAAGCCGACCCCCCATCGAACGGCACACAGCCTGGGATCTCCTCAGAAGAGCTGGGAACCCAGTAAGTCACTGGGGTCCCTGTCAGGAACATGGAGCTCCGCATAGCGTGTGACCCCGGCCTGGTAGGCCATGGACGGGGTCCGTTGAATGCGCACACCCTGAAGGTGGGTGCCGCACCTGGAACCCGCGAAGAACCAACAAAAATGGCGTCTGCCCCAGATATACTCTCCCCCAGCATGCGCCGCGAGGGAAAACTCCTCTAATTGGCTGCTCCGCCAGAACCCCTCTAGCGCCAACTGTCGCCCAGGGATGGGATCGCATCCCTGGAGCGCAGACTGACCTACAATTCTGGAATGACAGCAGCCCACATTTAGTAAAATTGTGAATGGGAGCAAAATAACTCTCCCATTCCCCACTAACTTTAGCGTAGTGCCCATACTGAAAGTAAGGGGGCGCTACATGTGTAAATCCCCTCTTATATTGGTGGTCATTGTGGAATCCCCAACTATATGCTTGCCAAAGATTTCCAGCTTTGCGCTAAATGATTCAGAGGTTGCCACAGTGTACTGTCTCCTAACTAAACCCATCCCACCACAACTGCTACTGATCCCATCAACCCCCCAACATTGCCACTGATCACACCCGCTTCCCTCCCCCAGCATTGCCACTGATCATAGGAATCCTTGGATCCCTAGGAGTTTTCTGTCTATTGATGGGTTCCCTCCCCTCCCCAGTCCATGGTGTGCAGGCAGTGAGGAGATGGTGTGCTGTAACCTTTAGCAACCAATCAGTGAGCAGTAATAATGTGCAATAACCTCTTGCAACCAACCATTGAGCAGTAAGGATATACAGCAACCTCTAGTAACCAATCAGTGAGTGGTAATACCGTAATACACTGTAACCTCTGGCAACCAATCGCAATCGCTGCCTGATCTGATTCCATAAACTGATTTTGAGTCTAGCTGCTATTTATGGTTTGTCTCAGAGCAGGTGGAGAGTGAAATTACATGGAAGGGGGGCCAAAGAAAATGTTTGCCCAGGGTCCAATCAATATTAAAGATAGCCCTGGCCACCTGCAGTGGAGAAAGTAAACTCTACCTGCCTACAAGTACAAAAGTTAGGATTGCTATAATGGAGGAACATCTGGTGGTATGGTACTCTTCCCTAGATAGTTGTTGATGGGTCCAATAGGGACCTGCCTACTTGACCTAAAGTACACAATTTGAAACTGTCCTCAAGACGTTGTGAAGCTGCTTGGGACAGATGTGGATCTGAATTAAACCTATAGACACACACCACAGAGGCGGCTTGGGAGCAAGCACGCACAAGTCCTTCTAGAGCATGCAGCTTGCTCTGGGGGTACTTGTCAGAGGGGAGGGGCCAAAAGCACCAGCGAGGGACCCGAGAAGAGGAGGATTGGGGCTGCTCTGTGCAAAACCATTTTACAGAGCAGGTAAGTATGATGTGTTTATTATTTTAAAGAAAAACAAACAAGGGTTTGGAAACACTTTAGGCTTCATTTCCATGGACGTTTTAAAAAACGGGCTGTAAAGCTAGTACACACGCCAGGAAAAAAGCGGCATTTTTACCGTGATTTTTCCTGCGTTTTGCATTGAATTCAATGCACATTTTGCCGCGCTAGTTTTCAGCCGCGTTTTTCTGTTTCTATTCAAAATCAATGGTTCCCTATGGGAGCCCATTGATTTGAATAGAGGTCGCACCAGAAGTCGGATCAAGATGATCCGACTTGTGGGGCGACTGGTGTGCAGAGAATCTTGAAGGGGAACCCCACGGAAATTAAAAAAAATAATTATGTGAGGTTCCCCCCAGGATGATAACAGACCCTTCGGTCTGGTATGAATTTTAAGGGGAACACCCACGTCGAAAAAATCCATACCAGACCCTTATCCGAGCATGCCGCCCGGCCGGTCAGGAATGGGGCTGGGGACGAGCGAGCGCCTCCCCCCCCTCCTGAGCCGTACCAGGCCGCATGCCCTCAACATGGGGGGGTGGGTGCTTTGGGAACTGCGCCCCCCACCCCAAAGCACCTTGTCCCCATGTTGATGGGGACAAGGGTCTCTTCCCGACAACCCTGGCCGTTGGTTGTCAGGGTCTGCGGGCGGGGGGCTCATCGGAATCTGGGAGCCCCCTTTAATAAGCGGGCCCCCAGATCCCGGCCCCCCACCCTACTTGAATGAGTATGGGGTACATCGTACCCCTACCCATTCACCAGGAGGAAAAGTGTCAATAAAATAAAAACACAACACCGGTTTTTAAAATAATTTATTAGCCAGCTCCGGGGGTCTTCTCCACTCTCCGGGGGTCTTCTTCTGCCTTCGGGGTTCTTCTCCCGCTCTCCGGTGCCGTCTTCGGGGCTGGCTGCTGCTATCTTCTTGCAGCTCTTTTACTAGCAGCGGCCAGCCCGCTCTTCCTCGTGTTGTGTTTTTATTTTATTGACACTTTTCCTCCCGGTGAATGGGTAGGAGTACGATGTACCCCATACTCATTCACGTAGGGTGGGGGGCCGGGATCTGGGGGCCCCCTTATTAAAGGGGGCTCCCATATTCCGATGAGCCCCCCGCCCGCAGACCCCAACAACCAACAGCCAGGGTTGTCAGGAAGAGACCCTTGTCCCCATCAACATGGGGACAAGGTGCTTTGGGGTGGGGGGCGCAGTTCCCCCCCTGCCCTAAAGTACCCACCCCCCCATGTTGAGGGCATGCGGCCTGGTACCGCTCGCTCGTCCCCACCCCCATTCCTGACTGGCCAGGCGGCATGCTCGGATAAGGGTCTGGTATGGATTTTGGGGGAACCCCCACGCCGTTTTTTTTGGCGTAGGTGTTCCCCTTAAAATCCATACCAGACTGAAGGGTCTGTTATCATCCTGGGGGGGAACCTCACGCAATTTTTTTTTAATTTGCGCGGGGTTCCCCTTCAAGATTCTCTGCACACCAGTCGCCCTGCAAGTCGGATCATCTTGATCTGACTTCTGGTGCGACCTCTATTCAAATCAACAGGGAACTATTGATTTTGAATAGAGAAAGAAACACAGGACGAGGCTTACAGCTCTAACGCTGGAGCTTCAGAACGCACTGGTCCTGAGTTTTTTTTGCAGCTTAAAAATGGCTCAGCCATCTACCGCTCAAAAACGTCATGGTGGGCATGAGGCCATAGACTAACATGGAGAGCCTTTTTTAAGCTGCAAAAAATGCTCAGAAAAGTGACTGAATCAGCATAGGGACGACATGACAGGAAGGGACAGGCAGGCAGCATCAGCAGGCTCCTTTAAGAAAAGGGGAGTGGTTTAGCAGGGTCGGAGGTGGTTCCCAGCATGCTTGCTGGGGGGAGGAAGTGACACGTCGTTCCTCCATAGTACACGCTGGGAGAAGCTTGTTCTCGGCTCCCCAGGCGTTTTTGTTCAGGATGGCGGCTGTATCTGAGCTTTGGTGGCGCCACCCAGCCGGGGGGGGGGGGTGCACCTGCGGTAGTGACAGGGGATGCTACGGCGGCGGGGAGCAAGGAGACGGAGGTGGAGAAGCCAAAGGATTTGGTTAGGTTGGCGGATGCGGCGAAGAACGAGATGTACATCAGTTTTGGGGCATCGTTGGGGGCGCATCTCAAGGCGGACGTTGGGGAGAAGATTTGGAAGGGTGAGTATGTGGAGATCTTCACCCTAGGTAAATTCAATCTGGATAGAGTAAAGCCAGAGGAGAGTAAGAAGGAGGATGAGGAAAAACGGCGGTATCGGTTGATACCTCGCACGTTCGCCAACTGGCTGCAGGCTTTCACGATTCTCGCGTGTGTGATCGGGGAGAAGGCCCCGGACAATTGTTCGGCGCAGTCTTTCTACTTGGATGCTATTAGTGAGGCTCATCGGACATATGGAGGAGTGGCGTGGCTTTGTTACGACGAGCAGTTCCGACAACGGATGGCCATTTGACCAGAGCTGCGCTGAGATCAGGAGGACATCAACTTGTGGATGACGCTTATGACTGCGGCGCGGGCTCCCAATCAGTTTTTTCAGGGGAGGTCGGAGGTGCCTCGGGACAACCGACTGAAAAGCATTGGGGCTACTGCTGGCAGTTTAATGACGGGACGTGCAAGTATGGCGCGAACTGTCGCTTTAGGCACTCCGGTCCGGGTGCGAGGGCAATCACGCCTTGTCAAAATGTTTCAAGCGGGGTAAGAGTCGTGCCAGAGAGCCTTCTGGTAAGAGGGACGACTCCAATTCAAATGGAAAGGATGCGGCCCTTTCTCAATAGATATCCCGATAGAGGTGCCGCTGATTTGCTGGAGATGGGTTTTGCTGACGGGTTTCGTATCCCCTGTTTGCTCTCTGCTGTTCCCCCAGAGGCTAAGAATCTTCGGTCCGCCTTGTTACAGCCAGCGGTGGTTTCAGAGAAACTGCCGAAGGAAGTACACTTGGAACGGATGGCTGGCCCCTTTGTGGCTGCGCCATTGTGTGACTTGGTGGTTTCTCCTTTGGGGGTGGTCCCGAAGAAGGAGCCGAACAAGTTTCGCCTGATCTATCACCTTTCCTTTCCGAAGGGTGGATCGGTTAATGACGCAATTGCACCGGAGGAGTGCACGGTGACGTACACTTCTTTTGATGCGGCGGTGGCATGGGTGCGGAAATGTGGTCGGGACGCGCTGATGGCCAAGACTGATATCAAATCGGCTTTCTGGTTGCTGCCAGTCCACCTGGACAGCTTTAGGTTGTACTTGGGAGGGGGCCTACTATGTGGACCGTTGCTTGCCCATGGGCTGTTCGATCTCCTGTGCGTTGTTCGAGACATTCAATTTCTTTTTGGAATGGGTGGTTCGGGACGTCTCAGGGCTTAGTTCGATCATCCATTACCTGGATGATTTCTTTTGCGTGGGCCCCCCGGAGTCTAATGCCTGCTCCGTGCTTTTGGACACTTTACAGTATGTTGCGGACCGCTTTGGGGTTCCGTTGGCCCCCGAGAAGACTGAGGGCCCCACAGCCTCCATTGTCTTCTTGGGCATTGTATTGGACTCGCTGCGAATGGAATGCCGACTGCCGGAAGACAAGTTGGAAGCGCTCAAGGCAGAGGTGCGGGGAGTTATTGGCAAGCGCAAGATCCAGCTGCGCCAGTTGCAGTCGTTGCTGGGCAAGTTGAATTTTGCTTGCAAGATAATTCCCATGGGCAGGGTTTTTTGCCGCAGGCTGTCCGCAGCGACGGGTAGAGTTCGGCAGTCGACCCATTTTGTGAGTTTGACAGGGGATCACAGGGAGGATTTGCAGGTCTGGCATGACTTTTTGAAGTCTTTCAATGGGCGAGCGTTGTGGATGTCTGGGCCCATCAGTAACTTCGACTTGGAATTGTTTACGGATGCGGCTGGGTCCACTGGGTATGGGGCTTTCTGTCAGGGGCGGTGGAGCGCAGCAGCTTGGCCTAAGGAGTGGGCGGAGGCGGGGTTCTTGAAGAACTTGGTACTCCTAGAGCTTTTCCCGATTGTGGTGGCACTGGAACTGTGGGGTGATTCCTTCCGTAACTTGAAGGTTTGCTTTAATTGTGACAACATGGGCGTCGTCCAAGTGGTGAACCGTATTTCGGCTGCCTTGCAGCCGGTGGTACATCTACTGCGTCATTTGGTGCTGTGCTGCTTACAAATAAATGTGTTCATTTATGCCGTGCACCTTCCGGGGGTTGAAAACACGTTGGCTAACGATTTGTTTCGTTTTCAATGGGACAGGTTCTGGGAGTTGCCACCTGCAGCGGAGCAACACGGGGTCACCTGTCCCGACTGGATGTGGAACATTGCTTTGACAGCGCAGCGCGGTGGATTCAATGTTCGTTTTTAATGCACCAGGATGGGTCAGCCCTTTCCAGATTTTAGTTTACTGCAGTGTTTCGGAAATGTTTAGTGGCGGCAGGGTATGACCCGAAGGATTATGCCTCGCACTCATTCCGTATTGGGGCAGCCACGGAGGCGGCGTGGGCGGGCTTGAGTGTCGATGAGGTTAAACGGATTGGGCGATGGGATTCTGACAGGTTTAGGTTCTACATTCGCCCGCATTTGATGCATGAGTAAGGGTCCATGTTTTGGGTTGCTTTTCTCAGTCAATGTATTTGTTGTAGGAGGGTGTTTTTGTTTTGTGGCATATCTTTATGTTTTGTGTCCGTTGTTTTTTTTCAGGTGGAGAGGTCGGCCTAGTTTGGATCCTAGGTCACTCGTACCTGTTTTGGTGGGCCAAACGGGCAGATGTTCGGCCCAATGGTAGACAGCTGGGTGTTTCCCGGTGGGAAGCTCAGGTACGGTGGATCGGGGTACCAGGAATGGTGTGGAGCAGGGTCAACCCAGAAGTTCTGAAGTTTTTGCGTCTGGATAAGGCTCCAGACGTGTTGGTGTTGCATGTGGGAGGGAATGATATGTAGGCCAGGTCCATGCATCAGCTGATTCGGAATGTGAAATATGATTTCCTTCGGCTGCGCACTGCCTTCCCAGGGATGGTTATTGCGTGGTCTGATATAGTGGGCAGAACAGCTTGGAGGTGGGCTTGGTCGGTGGAGAAGGTAAACAAGGCTAGAGTGAAAGTCAAAAAGGAGGTTGGAAGATTTATCATACGGAATGGTGGACTAGTGGTTCGCCATCGGGAGTTGGAAGTGGATACCTGGCGGTATCTTCGGGGTGATGGGGTTCACCTCAATGCAGTTGGCATTGACCTCTGGGCCCTGGGATTGTAGGAGGGTATTCAGAGGGCCCTGAGGGTGTGGAGGTGCGTGCAAGGTTAAGGCTTTACCCCTTGCGTGCTGTGGCAGTGTTGGGGTCTCTGGAACAGGAGGAAAAGGCTGGAAGTTTTGAGTAAGAAGGGTGGTACCCATCTGTGGGATGGGGGTATCGGGTACCTTCCGGTTAACAAGGGTTAACCAGGAAGGGGTAAAAAGGGGTAGGTCACTGCGGGCACGTGTACTGCCTCCGAGTCGGTGTCTTGCGACTGAGGCTTTGTTGGCTTAGTTTTGTCCCAGTGACCAAGTTGGGTGTCGTGGCCTCCAAGACCACCAAGTATGAAAAGTTTGTTTGATGTTATTTAACCCCTTCCCTACCGAGTCATTGTAAAATGACGTCGGCGGGAACCATTCCTCCTTCAGACTGGACGTCATATGACGTCCTTGCATTTCCTTGCGGCTAGGGGACCCGGTGCGCGTGCCCGGCGGCCGC
This sequence comes from Rana temporaria, assembly GCF_905171775.1. NCBI lineage: Eukaryota > Metazoa > Chordata > Amphibia > Anura > Ranidae > Rana > Rana temporaria. Next base: position 120,178,604 of record NC_053497.1, read on the forward strand.
GATGTCCGCCGGGCACCCACGATTGCCCAAAATCACGGCAGGACCATGGATCTGTGTGTGTAAACACACAGATCCAGGTCCTGTCAGCGGTGAGGAGACCGATGTGTGTTCCCAGTACAGAGGAACACACATCGGTCTCCTCCCCTTGTGAGTCCCCCTCCTCCTACAGTTAGAACACACTTTAGGGAACATATTTAACCCCTTCAGCGCCCCTGGTGTTAACCCCTTCCCTGCCAGTCACATTTACACAGTAATCAGTGCAGTTTTATAGCACTAATCGCTGTGTAAATGTGAATGCTCCCAAAAATGTGTCAAAAGTGTCCGATATGTCCGCCATTACTAGTAAAAAAATAAAAATGACATAATTCTATTCCCTATTTTGTAGATGCTAGAACTTTTGCGCAAACCGATTAAATAGGCTTATTGCGATTTTTATTTTACTAAAAATATGTAGAAGAATACGTATCGGTCTAAACTGAGGGAATTTTTTTTTTTAAATTATGATATTTATTAAATCAAAAAGTAAAAGATATTGGCCCAGATTTATAGAGTGTGGGCGCACATTACGCCGCCGTAGTGCAAACGCCGTAAGCCTCGCCAACGTAGCGCGGAGAGGCAAGCATTGCATTCAGCAAGCTATTGCTCCCAACGCTGCGTCAGCGTGGCGTAGGTTTCGAGGGCGCAGGTCGGCGTAGGTGGAAGTGGGCGTGACCCCATGCAAATGATGGGGCGAGCGCCGGACAGGTACGACGGCGTGGCGCAGTGGTTTACGCCCGGCGTATCACTAACTGCGCCGTGACGTAGACGCATGCACAGCACCCCTCTGCTCCTGCTCACAACCAAGCCGGCATAACCGCCTAAGATACGCCGACCCACCGCGTACGCCGAGAACATAAGTACGCCCAGCCAGACGCACGTCCAGCGCAAAAGTACGCCAGCTTGTGTTCCCTGGTGCAGATGTACTTTTGTAATCTGAGCCAACATGTCAGAGAGTGACATAGAAAAAGAGAAGAGGAAGAAGAACTTCTCTGTGAATGAGAGGGCGATCCTGACCTCGGCCATATCAAAATATGACACCTACCTCCATGGCGCACAGAGCGGGAGGACCAGCAAGGCCAGGAAGTTGGAGATCCTTCAGAAGGTGACCCTGGAGCTAAACACCCTCGGCCATGAAACCAGGACCTGGAAGGTGGCCAAGATGAAAAAGAACCTCAGGGCCACAGGAGGCGGATCAGCTATGACTGTAAAGCTGACAGCTGAAGAGGAGGTTATAGCCAGCTGCCTGGAGCAGGAGCAGGTGGAGGGCCTGGAGGGATTTGACTCCAGCGAACAGGACTTGAGGAGGGGTAAGTGTGTTTCATCCCCCATCTGGTGTGGAGCATGTGAGGGGGTGCAAGGGAACATGTGACAAGTGTGTGGGTCCACCAACATGTGAATGCTGTGTGTCATCCACAGATGTGCTGGAGGGAGCTGGGCCATCTTCTGCCTCTGGACAACCCACGCCATCCAAGGAACATCTTCCTCAGTCTGACCCCCTGGGAAGCCACGAAGCAACGGTGCAGGGGAGTGCCCACACATGTGCTCCTGAGGTCGTTGTGGAGGAGCAGGTGGACATACAACAGGAGGAATGGCTGTACCTCGATGAGGATACCATCTGTGCCGGACCCTCCGAGACGGTGGAACTCCTAACGACCTTGACGCCCATCAGGGGAACCCCCCGAGGGCTACCCCGGCCAGAGGAACGCCTTCAAGGGCTACCCCGGCCAGAGGAACCCCCCCGAGGGCTACCCCGTCCAGACGGACACAACCGTCTACATCTCCCAGGAAGGCTCTGAGCAAGACCAGGGGTGTAGCCGGATCCGTCCAAGAAGGGCTGGAGAGGGAACAGGCACGCCAGACACGCCACATGGCAGACATTGCCAGTGACCTCCACCATGTGGCTGACAGCCTGGCCTCCTTTGTCGGGTCCTCTGCGAAGACACAGGCTGAGTGCACAGTGGCTGTGCAGGGCACCGCAGCCACAATGCAGCAGTGCCTCACCCAGCAGGCTGAACATACCATGGCCATCTCTGACTGCCTGCAGGAGGTGAATGCCAATTGTGCTGCCATGGTCACATGCCTCTGTGACCAGTCACAGACCCTGGATGCCATTCATCAACACATGGTAGCAGGGGGTCCTTCAACATCTGGGGACCAGGGATCGGACGTGCAGGCAACTCAGGAATGTCACACCATGGCTATTGGGGAGCTGCAGGCAACAGCAGCAGGGATTGTGGCGGAGGTTCGGAGCCTGGGCGTGATAGTGCAGGCCAACACTGCTGCCATCCAGGACGAGGGTCGCCAGAACAGGCGCCTACAGCGCCAGCACAATGCGCGGCAGAGCCAGTTGCAGGCTGAGACAAATGGCATGCTGACCCGCATTGCCATTGCCTTGGAGGGGATGCAGGCAACATCTGCAACCAGCTCCAGGAGCGACAGCCCAGGTGATGATCCGCCACGTGATGCCCCACCCGAGTCGTCGCCACGACAACTGCGGAGCAGAACCCGGGGCACGAGGCCACATATGTCAATCTCCAGGCCCTTTCTCATGGCGTATTTGTGCAGCACGCAACATGCACCGATGATCTGGCACACAAAGTTTGGGGAATACAACAGGGCCCCCCCCGGACTTATCCAGGCATCGGAAACTGGACTTCAGGATGCCAAATGTGCGCTCCACCACTGCACGGGTGCGTATGTGTGCAGCATTGTATCTTCTCTCGCCTCTGGTTTGGGGATTCCGGTATGGAGTCAGGAGATGGGGCCCAAGTGCATATGCCGAGTCATCTGGAAGGGAAAAGACAGGAGGATGTTAGTCGTGCATGTGCCCCTCGTGATGTCTGCATCATGGGGTCGGACAGTCATGCCTGACTCCCATGTCACTCACCAACCAGCCAGCTGTCCCTGTACACGTTCTGTTCGAATTCCGTTGGGATGGTGCTTTGACGGTATATGTAGCTGTCGTGGCTGGCCCCTGGGTGTTTGGCATGGACGTGCCATATGATGCATTGGGCATCAGCTATCACCTGTACGTTGATGGAATGCCACTGCTTACGATTGCGGTATATGTGCTCTGTGGCATTGGAGGGCCATAGTGCTACATGTGTGCAATCCATGGCCCCGACGGTGCGTGGGAATCTGGCAATGCTGTAGAAATCCTGCATTGCCTTCTGCCGCAGGTGCTCCTGGGTGGGTTTGATGATGTGGTGGGACATGCGTGTGAGGATTGCGGGGACAACCTGGTGCACGCATCTGCTCATGGTGGATTGTGACATCCCAGACACGACTCCACTTGTACGTTGGAAAGAACCACTGGCGAGGAAATGGAGTGTTGCCAGTACCTTGACCAGTGGCTGCACTGCATGTGAGCGTCCCGTCTGGCTGGTGATTTCATCATGCAGGGCTGTGGCTAATTCCAGGATGGCATCAGGGCTGAATCTGAAGATGCGATACACCTCTGATTCCCCCATGCCAAAGACATTCATGCACGTTCGGTATATCCTCTCCTGTGCCCTCCTCCGTGCCTGTTGACGCAGTAGTGCTATGACCATGGCTGCCCCTGGCATGTTGGCATACGGATGTGTTGTCCTGCAAGTGTGGTTGCTCAGCTCGTCCGTAACGGTGCTGCTGCAGCTGCTCTCCAGCTGACCTGTGCATGTCTGTTGCCGGGTTGCACCTCCTTTATGGGGAATAACTTTACGCCGGACGTACAACTTACGCGCATCTCGCGTAGCATGCGCCGGACGCACGCACATTCGTGAATTGCCGTATTTCCCTCATTTGCATATTTGAATGGCTAATCAATTGGAGCGCCACCATGCATCCAGCCTAAATGTGTGCCCACCCTACGCCGGCATAGGCAAGTTACGTCGGCAGGGTGAAGCCTGTTTTTAGGAGCATATTAGTTTGTGGGTCTGGCACACAGATACGACGGCGCACATTTGCACTTACGTCGGCGTAACTTGTTATACGTCGGCGTAAGTGCTTTGTGAATCTGGGCCATTGTGTTTTTTTCAAAATTGTCGCTCTTCTTTTGTTTATAGCGCAAAAAATAAAAACCGCAGAGGTGATCAAATACCACCTCTATTTGTGGGGAAAAAAGGGCGTCAATTTTGTTTGGGAGCGACGTCGCACGACCGCGCAGTTGTCATTCAAAGTGCGACAGCGCTGAAAACGAAAAATTGGTCTGGGCAGGAAGGGGGTAAAAATGCCCTGTATGGAAGTGGTTAAAATGGTTATTTATTTTAAGTTTAAAATTGGTTAAATAAATAGGCCGTATGGCCAATTTTACTCCACAACAGTGTCAGTTGTCTTATTGGGATAGGGGGTTGTGGGGGAGGTTGTAAAAGTAGGTCAGGCCTAGGGATCTGGCCTTAACATGTCATGTCTGGACAGTCTTGGTTTAAAGTGGAGGTTCACCCGTAAAAAAAGAAATTTAAGATTAAATTCATGCTCATTTTGTCTAGGGGAATCGGCTATTTTTTAAAAAAACGAAGCAGTACTTACCGTTTTAGAGAGCGATCTTCTCCGCCGCTTCCGGGTATGGTCTTCGGTCTGGGCGTTTCGTCTTGATTGACAGGCTTCCGACAGGCTTCCGACGGTCGCATACATCGCGTCACGATTTTCCGAAAGTAGCCGAACGTCGGTGCGCAGGCGCCGTATAGAGCCGCACTGACGTTCGGCTACTCGTGACGAGATAGATGAGACCGTCGGAAGCCTGTCAATCAAGAAGGAACGCCCAGACCCGAAGACCATACCCGGAAGCGGCGGAGAAGATCGCTCTCTAAAACGGTAAGTACTGCTTTGTTTTTCAAAAAACTAGCTGATTCCCCTAGACAAAATGAGCATGAATCTAATCTTAAATTTTTTTTTACGGGTGAACTCCCGCTTTAAGGAGGTATGTCAAACATAAAGGGGCATTTAAAACAGAATAGCATGAATGCTTGCATGTAAATGTGGTCATATTACTGAGATCTTACATCCGGTGATGGGGAGAGCTGTTAGATATTCTTTAACATTGGATCACCAAGTTTAATTTGCTGATATGCACATGCCAGCCAGGCACACAGTAATTCACAGTCAGAATACAGGTCGGCAGGTCTTTTTACAGTTTATTTGCTGGTTTACCTTGGGTGGGATGTGGGTGAGCATTGGGATACTCAAAAATCTAGCAGGAATGCAATGGAGGGCAATTGTAACTAATCTGCTTTGTGCAACCACCCTGTTGAATTCAGAATTTAAGAGAACTACAATGCAGGGCATCCCTTGGCAGAGGTATAACTTGAGTCAAGAAAACTGTAGTGAGTTCTCCCAAAGGTGGCAAGGACCGTCTCCCAGGATCCTGTAATTGTGGTACCAGCCAGCCTAAAAACAGAGGGTCGTGACCCCTCAGAATTTATTGAAAGCTGGTTCCTTGACATCTTTCGTAAGGATGCCTTTACACCTCACTTCTCGGTGGAGCGAGCTCACCGTACACCCACCAGACCGTTACCACCAGGCAATCCCCCTAGGCCCATGTTGGCCCGTCTTCTACATAACTATTATGACAGAGAGACAATTGTACGCAATATTCAGTACAATGGTACCAGGGTCTCATTCTATCCAGACTTTTCAGCTGAGTTGCAGAGGAGTAGGGCAAAGTTCATGGATGTTTACAAGCGCCTGTAATGCCTCCAGGCTACTTATGTCATGTTATACCCAGCCAGATTTCACATTATTGCTGGTGGACAAGCAAATTTCTTCGGCTCTGTAGCTTTGACCACGGATTGGATTGACATCCATGAAGTGGATCTGAGATGCCGACTTGATGCAGCTGATGGTGACTGAGTGATACCAGCCAGCCTCTGTACTGGATGCCTCTGGCTTGGATCCTCTGCAGCACTTCCTGAATTGGATGAGTGTCCCCAAGCTCTAGCTGGGACCCCATAAAAGGATTTCTTCTGCCCTGCTGGTCACACTCCTGACCAGGAATTGGCTGGGGTTGTATGAATATTCTGGTCAAGCTCTACTTCTCCCACCTACTATATTGCAGAACTCAGTGTAATGCAGGGTAAAGTAGTTGAACCTGCACCAGCAAAACCCAGAAAAGCAACTGAGTACTGCTTCCCTGCTACCATAATTTTGCCATATTTGCAGCACTGTTGCAGGCATTCCTCTGCGATTGCTCGTCTGCCAAACTGTTTTAGCTTAACCTCCCTGGCGGTATGATTCTTTCAGAAAAAACATGCTGAAAGCGGTACCATTATTTGCAAGGAAATTTGGCGTTTTATATTGTAGGCCTGTAATTCTTAGGAATAACTCACTCTGACCAAACAAGAGTCTAATAGGCATCCCGGGTATGAAATTTTTTTAAAAACAAAATTATAAATTATAATATAATAAATAATTATAACAAATAATAATATAATTCTAATAAAAATTATTCAATAAAGTAATCAACTCAAAATCACTGAAATTTGCTCAGTTGCAGAATTGTTGCTGTCATTATTTATTTTATTTTTTTATGACGAATTTCCCCACAAATCGCTATCGCACAATTCTGCAAGTGATTATAATTTATTATCGCTGTTTTCTAGCTGATCTAAAACCATTTTTGACATAAAGGGACACTTTTGGTTGCTATGGACAATCTACAGTTTGCAGGCAGAAAGAAAGGTTTTTATTATATTAAAGAACATGCATGACACTGGGCAGACCACTAGGGACATGGGGTGTGTGTATTTTTTTACATACAGTAATGTAATCTATAAGATTACACTTATGATAAAAAAGAAAAATTTTCAATAAAAACCTATTGATTTAAAAAAAAAAAGATTACAGTATACTGTATGTATAGTGTTTGTTTACGTTTTTGAATTTGGCGCCGTTCTCCGCCCCCGTGCGTCGTAACGTCGCAGGGAACGGAGATCGGCGGCACAGGAGGACACTGTGTGAATCGAGCAAGGTCCCGCTCACTCACACAGCGCGGTGACATCGCTGGATCCAGGAACAAGGTAAGCCAGCGCGCGCTGCAGGCTCTGCATAGCTACCCCGAGCGTGACTCGGGGTTACCGATTTTAGCCAAAAAAATCAACCCCGAGTCACGCTCGGGGATACCGCCAGGAGGGTTAAAGTATAATCGGTAGTCGGGGTACAGATGTTTCGGGACCTTGCAGGATCCTTTTCTGAAGGCAACATTGTAACACCAGTTTTATAATGTTGCCTTCAGAAACGGACCTTACAAGTCCCAAAACATCGGTTTCTTATGCCTTATGTAACTCTTCACAGCAAACATGTGAAACACATGTATTTGGAGTAATGATGACTTTGCATTTGGTTCTGGCACAGCACCATCCATGGCATTAACTTTGACCATCTATCATTGCAATATGAGTACTGTGATGCTGCGCACACACGGTCGTTTTTTGTGATGAAATTAAACAACGTTTTTAAAAACGTCATTTAAAATGATCATGTGTGGGCTTCACATTGTTTTTTGTCTTCTAAAAAACGACCAAAAAAAAATTCGAACATGCTTCAATTTTTTATGTCGTTTTTTAAAATGTCGTTTTTTGTGTCATAAAAAATTATCGTGTGTGGGCTAAAACGACGTTTTAAACCCGCGCATGCTCAGAAGCAAGTTATGAGACGGGAGCTTGAATGGAACAGAGTGCCGTCGTTTTTGTTGTACGTAACCGCGCTTTGCTAGAGCATTTTCAGAAAACGATGGTGTGTGGGCAACGTCGTTTTTTCTGATGAAGTTAGAAAAACTTCGTTTTTTTTCATGATGAAAAACTTTGTTTTATTTCATCACAAAAAACGACCGTGTGTATGCGGCATGAGGAGTAGGGCTTCCTTAAGGTCTAACTTTAGGACTGACACATTTTTGCCAGACCTCTTAGTAAATTTGATGCAACTCAGGAAACCACTCCTGTGCTTCTTAAAGCTGATAAAGATGGTTGATGCCCATCTTCCAAAAAAACGGAAACATTTTCTTCGACAGACTCTGAATTGTTTTACCGCAGATGGCATTGCTGTGTATTCTGACATTGTACTGAGATGATGTTATGTGGCCAGTACAGATATAAATAGGGCTTAGCACGGCTCTCCTCTAAGTGACGGTAATGACGATTTGCTAGAATCATCGAGACGCCGCTCTGGCTAATACCCCTGCAATTTAATAGCTTTTGATGGACCAGCTGTCCTCTTCCAAATACATCCTTTTAGCTTTGCATTTTCCCATGTCCAGAATCGACATCACCTATGATTTCAGCGCTTCGTCTTTTATTGCTTGTCACTTCCCCAACTCCTGTCGCCAAACCTTTCGGTCAATTTTGAAAATTAAGGCATTTTAAGAAGTCATTAGGGAGAGATTCTGTCATATCTTGCCGTGTATACCCCGTCACCCTGGACGGTGCATTAATCAGGCTCTTCTTGACAATTTAAATGATGTTCGTGAGGGTCCTGTGCTATTATTAACATGTCTTGCTGAGATGCAGTTTAATATTCTGTTTAAGAATCTAAAAGGCATTAGAGGGAAGTGACTATAGCCCCTGTAACCCTCCCTTCTCCTCTACAAGACTGTTGTGTTACATTCATGTAATCCTACATGCTGAGCTCATTTCAAGGGATCTCAGAATGGGCTAGATTCAGCAATGATTTACGCCGATGTATCCATAGATACGCCGCGTAAATTCAAAGCTGCGCCGGCGTATCTTCTTTCTGTATTCAGAAAGCAAGATACGCCGACATTAGCCTAAGATCCGACCGGCGTAAGTCTCTTACGCCGTCGTATCTTAGGGTGCATTCTCACGCCGGCCGCTAGGTGGCGCTTCTGTCTTTTTCTTTTTTTTTTTTTAAATTTTTTATTTATACAAAATAGAAGACCGGCCCACAAGGACCACAGCAAGTAAACAGTACAACAGTTGTCATGTGGAGGCACTCATACAAAACATGGCAGTTACATAAGAAAAGTTTTGCGAGAACTCTTAAGCTGTCTGTGGAGACACCTCTCCCGGCTGGGAGTAGCAGCGCACGGCACGGAAAGGCTATGTGCCATCCGTCCCGCATCGCCGCCCCCAGTTCAAAAGCCGGCACCCCATCCCATTCCGTGCTCTTGTGGTATCTTTCTACGGCCGGGAACTATGGAACCGTGTGCCAGTCCTCCACCATTTCCATTTTCTAAGTGTAGTAGAGTATAGGAAAACAGAAGTAGAAATCTGGGTGCTGCTCAGTGAGCAGTCCAGAGATAAAGAGGGGAGAGATAGAAAAATAAAAGAGTAGAGGGAGAAGAGTAGTAGAAGGGTAGGTATTTAAGTGGAGGATAAGGAAATGAGAGGGGGGGGGGATTGGGGGGGGGAGGTTCGCGAGCATGGATCAGCATCTCTGTCCGTCGGTTCCTTTTACCGTGGCGGCCTTTGCCGTCAGGGTTGCATGTCCAGGTGGGGGGGCAGGCTCTGATCAGGGGGTGGCGGTGGTTCTCCTCTAAGGGCCTGGCCCTCTTCGGAGTACTTAAATATTGCCCATAATTGCCAGGTCTGGGAGTAGAGTTCACCCCTATCTTGCTTTGACAGGACTAGATCCTCCATCCGCCCGATCTCATCCACCTTCCGTAACCACATGGCCACTGTCGGTGGGTTGGAGGATTTCCAGCACAGGGGGACACAGGCCTTGGCTGCGTCTAGCAGGTGGCGCACCACCGACTTTTTGTATACACGCGCTGGGGTAGAGGTTGCATGGAGCAGGAAGTACGCTGGGTCATCTGGGACCTCGCGCTCCGTGAATCTTTGTGTAATTCGCCTTACTCCCTCCCAGAATGGTCTGAGGAGTGGGCAAGACCAAAAGATATGTAATAGTGTCCCCCTGTCTGATCGGCACCTCCAGCAGAGGTCCGATGTGTCCGGAAACAGTTTGTGCAATAGGTCTGGTGTTCTGTACCACCTTGTCAGCAGTTTGTAATTGGTCTCCTGGACCTTGGTGCAAATTGATGATTTATGTGTAAATGTGAGTATCTGCTGTCTCTTAGCGGGTGTTAGCTGATAGCCCAAGTCATGTTCCCATCTGTCAAGGCTAGGAATCTGAAACCCTTCTACGGGGGTCACCAGTAGCGTATGTAGTAAGGACAGGGCGTGAGGTAACGCCCCTGACTCCTCGCACATCTCCTCCAAAGTCGTAAGAGTCTGCCCGGCGGGTGGTGGGGGGATGGTTCTGAGGAAGTGGTCCAGCTGGCTGGCTCTCATAAAGTCCAGCTGATATTGACCAGACTGGTCCATCAGCTGGGTTGACGACTTCCACCGACCCATCTCACTGAAGTGTGAGGCTTGAAAAGTCCCCGACTCGCGGAGCGCAGTAAATTTGGCGTCTCTAAGTCCCGGTGTAAAGTTTGGGCTGCCCAGAATTGGGCGTAGCGGTGAGGTCTCCGTTGCCAGGCGGTACTGCTCCAACAGCCTCGCGCACACCTTGGTAGTATTCCCTATCAGTGGATGGTGTTGTACGTCTGTTTGTTGTAGGGCACGGCACCACGGAGCACGTCGTAGCATAATGTCACTTTGTGCCTGCTCTAATTGTGGCCAAAGTTTAAGCGAACTGTGTCGATTCCAGTCTATGAGACGGTTTAACTGCGCTGCATGATAATACGTTCGTATGTTTGGCAGGGCTAGGCCACCACATAATTTGGGTAATGAGAGGACGGCTTTATTTACTCGGGATCGCTTCCCTGCCCACAAAAAAGTCCCGAACGCGGCCTGTGTTTGCCTGCTTCTGTCTTTTTCGGCGTAGAGTATGCCTAGTTATGCCGATTCACAAACGTACATACAAACGTACGTTTTTTACGTCGTTTGCGTAAGGCTTTTTCGGCAAAACGTTGTTCCTGCTTCTATGAGGCGCACGCAATGTTAAGTATGGACGTCGTTCCCGCTTAGATTTTAGAATTTTTTACGTCGTTTGCGTAAGTCGTTCGCGAATAGGGCTGGACGTAATTTACGTTCACGTCGAAACCAATACGTCGTTGAGGCGTACTTGGGAGCAATGCACACTGGGATATGTACACGGACGGCGCATGCGCCGTTCGTAAAAAACGTCAATCACGTCAGGTCATCACACATTAGCATAAAACACGCCCCCTCTTCCACATTTGAATTACGCGGGCTTACGCCGGCCCCATTTACGCTATGCCGCCGCAACTTACAGAGCAAGTGCTTTGTGAATACTGCACTTGCTCCTGTAAGTTGCGCCGGCGTAGCGTAAATACGATACGCTGCGCCGCCGTAACAATGCGCGCCCCTACCTGAATCTAGCCCAATGTCTTTATTAAAGAGTCTAGATTCGGATTCTGCGACTATGTGTTCCAATGCAATGTACCTTTTTTTTATACAGTATGTGTTATCTGATCTTGTTGATAGCAGCAAAAAGACAGTACTCATTTGCTTCTAAAGCATTGCTTCTTTGCCAGTAGAGGTAGAGATGCTGTAGAAGCAGGTGATTGGTTTATTTGCGGACAACAGGATCACTAGTGTGTCCTTAGAGAAACTGATACTGACCAATAAAGTCTATACTGCCCCCTCTGATGGGAAAAGATATTGGGAACATGTATTTTAGTGAGCTGGGTCTTTGAAGGTGGTTAGTTGGTATGAAAAATAAATTGTCCACAATCCATCTTGGATAATGGCGTCCTCTCTTCAGTGTGAAAATAAGGATCTTCAATAATATATATTAATAAGCAACAAGTGTCATAACCTGTTGTTTTAGGACCTTGCAGGATCCACTCTGTCTTGAAAAATTATTTTGAAGTGCTGGCACTATATCAAGGTTTGCTGGTGCAGATCCTCATTCCCCTATGATTGTATGGCAAATGTACAGAATTGGATTCCAAGGTTAATGTTTAATTGTTCAGTTGATTGTGCTGTCAAGGACCTATAACCCAACCGCTTTTCGGAAAACACTCCCCCCCTCCGGTGTCACATTTGACACCTTTCAGGGGGGAGGGTGGTGTAGATACCTGTATAATACAGGTATTTTCACCCACTTCTGGGAGTAGACTCCCGCGGGAGTCACGCCCCTTCCGCCCCCCCCCGCTGTCTTCTGGGAAACACACTGGTCCCAGGAGACAGCGGGGACAGGCTGCGCCGCTTGCGCATGCGCAGTAGGGAACCGGGCAGTGAAGCCGCAAAGCTTCACTTCCTAATTCCCTCACCGAGGATGGCGGCGGGGGCAGCCAAAGCCGAGCGATTGCTCGGCTTTGGCTGCCAACATCGCGGGCGCGCTGGGTGGACTTCCACTTTAAGATATGTTTTTTGAGGTTTGTAATAAAAGGCTGATATGGCCATTAAATTTAATTTTAAGCGGAACTATACTCACCTCCCCTCTTGTGATGTGACACCAGTGAGCTTCTGTTGCTGGCTGGCTGGCAACAGAAGCTCACATGTAGAGAAACTTCCAATGTGAAATTGTCTCCCATGCTTTTATATGTATTTTTTGATACTGCTAATCCATTGAGATATAGTCATTCTAAGTTGTTTTATGTTCATAGTAGTTTTGCTTGAGGAAGTAGTTTTGCTTGGTCCCCCTCTGGGTACAGGATCTTCAGCCATCTTGATTGGCTGTGCTGTGCATTCATCTCAGCAGATGTCAAAGTTGTACACTGAGCTGTGTGTTCCACTTTACTTGTGGTGTGTTGGGAAAGGTGTTTCATGTAAACTTACAGCGGAGGTCCGGCTTTAAAAAAAAATAAAATAAAAGTCAGCAGCTACAAACATTGTAGCTGCTGACTTTTAATAAGTACACTTATCTGTCCAGGGTGCCCGCGATGTCGGCAGCCGAAGCCGAGGAATTGCTCGGGTCTCGGCTGCCTCGCTCCCATCCTCAGTGAGGGAATCAGGAAGTGAAGCGTTGTGGCTTCACTGCCCGATTCCTTATTGCACATGTGTGAGCCGCGCAGCGCTATGTGAATGGGCGGATGTCTCCTGGGACACACACAAGGTCCCAGAAGACACAGCTCCCCATTTCCCAGGAGGCAGCGCAACGAGGAGAAGAAAGAAGACCTCGCAAGGAGGAATGGGCAAAAATCCCAGTGGTAAGATGTGGTAAGCTCATAGAGACTTATCCAAAGCAACTTGGAGCTGTGATAGCCATAAAAAGGTGGTTCAACAAAGTATTAACTTTAGGGGGGTGAATAGTTATACACATTGGGCCGGATTCAGATAGGTTAGCGGATCTTTATGCGCAGCCGGCTAAATTTCCCAGTGTGCATTGCTCCAAATGACGTCGCTAGAACGTCATTGGTTTCGACTTTAACGTAAATTACGTCCGGCTGTATTCGCGAACGACTTACGCAATCGACGTAAAAAATTTAAAACTCGGCGCGGGAACGACGGCCATACTTAACATAGGATACGCCGCACTTACCCCTGTAACTTTCCACCTGAAAAAGCCGAACGCAAACGGCGTAAAAAAAAAGCGACGGGCGGGCGTTCGTTTCTGAATCGGCGTAAATGCGCATTAGCATATTCGACGCGTAAAAGACATGGAAGCGCCACCTAGCGGCCGGCCTGGAATTGCAGCCTAAGATCCGACGGTGTAAGTCACTTACACCTGTCGGATCTTAAGCATATCTATGCGTAACTGATTCTATGAATCAGTCGCATAGATACGACCGGCCGGCCTCAGAGATACGACGGTGTATCAAGAGATACGCCGTTGTATCTCCTATCTGAATCTGGCCCATTGACCTTTTCTGTTATTTTGTCCTGCTTCACAATAAAAAAAAATCTTAAAAGTTGTTGAAATGTTTTGTAAATTAAATGATGCAAATCCTTAAACAATCCATGTTAATTCCAGGTTGTGAGGCAATAAAACACGGAAAATTCCAAGAGGGTGAATCCTTTTGCAAGGCACTGTACGTACAGTACATGTTTTTAATTCGCTTTTGCTATAATAAAAATATTTTTATACAATTCTACAATATTGTCAATGACAGAGAGTCATCCTTGGCGGGGGATTGGTACCGAGAAAATCTTGTTTCTTTCTCACCTTATGTATAGTTTTTGCATATAATTTTGGATGTGATACCACAGCATCTAAATACACTGGAGCTTTCACTAGCATATCACATCAGGTATGGTTCGAGGTGAAGATGGCCATACAGTGGGGTAAACTGGTTCCATCTACCATAGTAATTGTAAATGTAATTAAAAGATCCATTGCATGCTATCGTCTATTTGCCATTATACAGAGACATTAGACAGGCATGAAAACATTTCCCTTTTATAATGAACAAACAAAAATCTCCAGCTCCACAGAGCAATTTTTTAACCTGGTCAAGGATCCTTTTACTAAAATGACTTAAAATGTATGACTTGGAATACCACACTTTTCCTAAAACAAGTATCTGGTGTGTGTGGGTAGCTGTATGGCTGAATAGTGTCATTTTATCACTCTGCTGTCAAAGAAGAAAAGCCTTCAATTTTAGCAACAGGCTCAGGTAGAGAGAGGCGTGGGAAACAGCAATCTCCAACTCTTCCACGGTGACGTTAACATGTGGCCGCCACATTCTAACAGAAACTGTCCTCAACAGGAACTCATTGTATGTGAGAACTCTAGTTAGGCCTCCACCACCTTGTTTGCTCTGCTTGTACACAGGACCTGGATCTTGTTATTAATGTGTAAACACAAATTTCTAAAATCAAATTACTAATGGACGGTGGCGTTATGTATTCTAATATCACCTGATTGTATAAATAATATACTTAAAAAAGTACAAAAATAATTGGCGCAACTTAATTGTGTACAGCTCTGCGCTTAGGATGTGAACCCAAAAAATGCACCACTTAAATGATAAAATTACATGGATAATAGCCGCTGCTAAAAAGACAACAGTCCAAAGTAAAATAGCAGAAAATGTAATGAAAGACTCCCACAGAGTCCAATACAGTCCTGCAGCAGCGCTGCAAACTCTACGCTTGCTGTAATCCTAGTCAGTGTTGAGGTAAGAAAGAAGTGCTCCAATCACCACTGTTGTTCACCACGTGGGGGGTAAGAAGTCCCCTTCAGGGGATGCACTTACCAGATGGTAGATATAAAACAGCATGTAATCCACCTCATAAATATCCATCAGACTTTCACCATGTCAGCAATATTCAGCATACATGAGGGAAAAAAAGCTCATATAGTGCAATAACGTTTAGAAAATTTTATTACCAAAATCCCCCAAACAGAATTTCCCCTTCAATGTCTATGCGTACCACAAAATAGTGAAAAACAGGCATGTATAATAGTTTTTGCCTCACGGTTCTGGACCCTGAAGACCGCTCTGATCAGTTTCCTATGGCGACTTCCTGATTCCTTCCCCGTGGAGCCCAAACGTCACTTCCGATTTCTGTGCTTATAGAGTCACGTCTGACGCGTTTCGTCACTTCCGGACTTCAACTGAGGGCGTTTTCAAAACGTTATTGCACTATATGAACTTTTTTTCCCTCATGTATGCTGAATAAATAATATACTGTATACTGTATCCACATTCAATATAAACTCATAAAAAAAAGAATACTTACAGTGCTAGATGCTCAAAGTGTATATAATTAAAGCGGTTGTATACCCGCAAATGAAAAAAAATAAAACCTGTAAGGCAAAGGCATTATGAGCTAGTATGCGCCGCATACTAACTCATTATGAAATATTTACCTTAGAACGAAGAGTCGGCATCGCATCCCGGTCACGATCGAGGGAGCTGACATTTTCCCCTCAGCATTTCTTCCGAGTTCATGGCTCTGCCGCTGTGAGTGTCCGTGATGACTTCATGTGTATGCACGCGCGAGTCCTCCGTTCCGGCACGATATGCCGGACCTTCACTGCGCATGCGCTGCTGATGTCAGAGGCTGCATGCAGGGTTTATATCTCCTAAACCATGTAGGTTTAGGAGATATACATTTTACCTACAGGTAAGCCCCATTATTGGCTTACCTGTAGGTAAAATGTAAAAAAGGGATAAACAACCACTTTAAGTGTTTTTTTACTTCAATTGAAACCAAAAATTTAACATGCCTCAATTGAATCCAAAAATGACAATTTAAGCAAAACTTGAGTCCATTATGTTTTAACTATTCTGTGTTCACTCCAACCACCATTCATTTAAGACCAGGCTCGTATATGTGCGGCTGCGGGTTCATGCCTGGGCTCTTATGCGTGTCTGTTCATGGATTCAGGTCAGAATTTTTGCATACGTTTTCGCACCTGAACCAGACCCAAACATGCACAAGACCCCTTTTCAATCTGCTCTGCAGCTGCCCCAGACCTGTGTGAAACCAGCTCCATTGAGAGCCATTCACACTCGCATGTTATGCGAATTGTATACGGATTTTCCACATCCAATTCGCAAATACAGTGAAGGAAACAGTATTTGATCCCCTGTTTATTTTGTACATTAGCCCACTGACAAAGAAATGATAAGTCTATAATTGTAATGGTAGGTTTATGTTAACAGCATAGTTGCCAACATTTGAAAAAAAATTCCAGGGACACTTTGCAGCACAGCTATGAACATGCCGCTGCGCTCGCGACCAATGGCTCTGCATCTTAAAGGGGACATACCTGGACGCCCATGTGTGCAGCCGTGCCGTCGCCGTACATCGTTGTGCGGCGGTTGGCAAGCCGTTAATCCTTATCAACTGTCATTGCATGCATTTTGTAAACTAAAAAAAATATTTCTTAGGCCCGGTTCACACTGGTGCAATGCGAGAACCCTGCAAATCCACTGTGGGTTCCCACATCGCACCCGATACGAACTGCTAGGGAGTGTCATTATATGTTACCGACACCCCCAGTTCAGCTGGGGACCCTTACATTAGGGTCCCCTGAGGGCCCCCTTACATCAGGGTCCCCAGACAGTCACACCCCCCCCCCACACTTCCAGAGGTTTCCCTGTACCTGGCTAGTCTCCGTTGTGCTCCTTGAACACCCAGGACTTCTCCATAGGTGAGATGGGAGGCAGTGATCGGCGGCTTTATAGTGCCCACAAGCCACGGGATCTCCCTGGGGCTTGTAGTTCTCTCTCTGACTGTATCCACTGAAGAGGGGAGGGGCCTCTAACCCGGGCATGTATCATCAAAAGTGTAGAAGCAGACCGACTCACTTAAGAGTGAAGCTGATTTATGTCCGGGTCAGAGGCCCCTCCCCTCTTCAGTGGATACAGTCAGAGAGAGAACTACGGAACGCTGGCACTATACAGCTGCCGATCGCGGCCTTCCATGTCCCCCCTTGTTAGGGTGACCACATTTCCAAACTGCCATTCAGGGACAAATTTGCCAAGGACCAGGGGGGGGGGGGGGGGGGGGGTGGTTGATTTGTCAGGTGAATGGCTGTTTTAGCACTCATATCATCCCAACACCATGCTTGATATGGTGTCAGGATCATAGGCGTGCACACAGGGTGTGCCAGGGCCCACCCTAATCACCTTGTGTGCCACAGAATCCCCCTGTTTGGACCCCTGGCATTTCACTGAAGTCCTCTAATGATTCCTAAAAAAAATAAAAATTCTGTAAAAATAATAAAAAAACAAAATAAAAATGAAAAAAATAATCATACCGTCCACTGCTCTACCAGTCAGTCACTTTGAGAGGCAGCTGACCTACCTGTCCACTACGTTGACCTACCTGCCCACTAAGGATGAGCTCCGGCGTGTTCGCATAGAACACGTGCGGAACCCGCCAGGAAGTGAGCACGGCGCTGCGCTAATATCAGCCAGGGAGACATTTCACAATCCCCGCAGCCGAGCATCGGGACAATGTCTCCCTGGCTGTGATTAGCGCAGTGCCGTGCTCACTTCCTGGCGGGTTCCGCACGTGTTCTATGCGAACACGCCGGAACTCATTCTTACTGCCCACTACCCTGACCTACCTGCCCACTACCCTGACCTACCTGCCCACTACACTGACCTACCTGCCCACTACACTGACCTACCTGTCCACTACACTGACCTACCTGCCCACTACACTGACCTACCTGCCCACTACACTCTGTCTTGCAGTACTCAGACTACTGACTACTTCCACTCAGGTGGATCGGGGGATTTCACTCACCACTCCAGGCCAGGACTCCATCCATAGATAACTGCTATCCACCAGTCCCTTCTTGAGGGTGACATAACTGAGCCATGAGGAAAGGGATAATTTGAGATGGATCACTTCAGAGGAAGCACTCCTCCCCCGCAGGCCATGTTCTCCACCAGCAGCCTCCACACGCTCGTCTGCACCGAGCACCGCCCCTCCCACTCACACACACGGACTGCCTGAGGAATCATGGGGGACAGGACAGGCTGGACCAGACCACTGGAGTCCCTGGGCGGGGGGGGTGCAGGTGCTGAGGACTGGATTGATTGATTTATTGATTGTGCACAGTGATAATAGGGGCTGCTGGACTCAGAGCCTGGAGGAAGTCACCCTGGGATAGCAATGACATTCAGTCATTCACAGCAGCGCAGAGGCAGGTTTGGAATGAGCACTGGCTGCTCACCCCCACGCTACACTACTGGGCTGGCCCGGACGGATGACGGTAGAACGACAGGGCCCAGTCCCATCTTCTCCACCCAGTGTGCTTGCCAGAGCCCAGAGCACAGCGTGACATGGCTCCCCGCCTCCGCGAGCTGACTACAGAAGTCAACACGCTGAGGCGGGGAGGCGTGTCACGCTGTGCTCTGGGCTCTGGCAAGCACACTGGGTGGAGCAAGATGGCTGCCGCTCCGAAGCTAGGACAAAGCCGGGGACTTTCCTAGGCTCCGGAGCGCTCCGTGGATCGGTGACGATCCGTTTCACCCCTACAACCGGGACAAGTCCCGGCAGGCTAAATTAGCCGGGACTAGGTCCTATTTCACGGGACTGTCCCGTTAAAAACGGGACAGTTGGCAAGTATGGTTAACAGTGAGAGACAGAATAACAACACAAAAATCCAGAAAAATGCATTTAAAAAAAGTTATAAATAAAAGAACAGGAAGTGAGGATTTCTCTGAAGAAATAAGGACATTTAAAAGCAAAATCGAAGGATGATTAAAGGAGGATTGCTGTAAGGTAAAGGAAGCTATTTAGGGGAAAAAAATTGTACCTTTACAACCCCTTTATTGTTGAAAAATTAAAAATAATGCATTTGGGTGGCAAAAACATGAATGCAATCTACTCACTAGGGGAGAACCTCTGGGGGAATCTAGGATGGAAAAGGGACCTGGGGGTCCTAGTAGATGATAGGCTCAGCAACGGTAGGCAATGCCAAGCTGCTACAAGCAAAGCCAATAGAAAATACACCAAAATATACAGGGATATACAATCCTGGTCCCATAGCTGTCCAGGACTTGTTTTCAGGCGGCAGGTGTACGGCGTTCGGTTATAGGTACCACCTCAGTTGTCACGAGGCCCATTTCTTCTTCTTCTTCTTCTTCTTCTTCTTCTTCTTCTTCTTCTTCTTCTTCTTCTTCTTCTTCTTCTTCTTCTTCTTCTTCTTCTTCTTCTTCTTCTTCTTCTTCTTCTTCTTCTTCTTCTTCTTCTTCTTCTTCTTCTTCTTCTTCTTCTTCTTCTTCTTCTTCTTCTTCTTCTTCTTCTTCTTCTTCTTCTTCTTCTTCTTCTTCTTCTTCTTCTTCTTCTTCTTCTTCTTCTTCTTCTTCTTCTTCTTCTTCTTCTTCTTCTTCTTCTTCTTCTTCTTCTTCTTCTTCTTCTTCTTCTTCTTCTTCTTCTTCTTCTTCTTCTTCTTCTTCTTCTTCTTCTTCTTCTTCTTCTTCTTCTTCTTCTTCTTCTTCTTCTTCTTCTTCTTCTTCTTCTTCTTCTTCTTCTTCTTCTTCTTCTTCTTCTTCTTCTTCTTCTTCTTCTTCTTCTTCTTCTTCTTCTTCTTCTTCTTCTTCTTCTTCTTCTTCTTCTTCTTCTTCTTCTTCTTCTTCTTCTTCTTCTTCTTCTTCTTCTTCTTCTTCTTCTTCTTCTTCTTCTTCTTCTTCTTCTTCTTCTTCTTCTTCTTCTTCTTCTTCTTCTTCTTCTTCCCTGGGTTCCTCCTGGTGCACGACAATGCACGGCCTCATGCAGTGAGAGCATGCAGCCAGCTCCTGGAGGATGAAGAAATTGATACCATTGAATGGCCCCTACGCTCACCTGACCTAAATCCAAAAGAGGAGCTCAGTGATGCTCTGGTCCAGATCTGGGAGGAAATACCCCAGGACCAGGGCCGCCATCAGGGGGATACAGGAAGTTTTTTTTTTTTTTAGGGGTTCGGAGGTCCCCAGGGGCTCAGAGGCCCACAGGGCCCCAGATGGCAACCCCCCTTTTTTTATTTATTTTTATAAAGAAAAAAAAATAATATATTTTAATTTTATTTTTTATTAAAGGGGTCCGGAGACCCCCAGGGCCCCGGATGACAACCCCCTTTTTTTATATATTTTTTTATTTATTTTATATATATATATATATATATATATTATTATTATGATTATTATTAAAGGGCCCAGAGGTCCCCAGGGCCCCGGATGGCAACCTCCCTTTTTTTTATAAAAAAAATAAAATGTTTGTAATATTATTTTATTCCATATATATATATATATATATATATATATATTATTAAAGGGCTCAGAGGTCCCCAGGGCCCCATGTGGCAATCCCCTTTTTTTAATTTTTTTTATAAATGTTTATTTTTATTTATTTTGTTTATATATAATTTTTTTAAAGGGCCCAGAGGTCACCAGGGCCCTGGATGGAAACTCCCCCTTTTTTCATAAATGTTTATTTAATTTTTTTATATATTTTTTTTTTTTTTTTTTTTATTAAAGGGCCCAGAGGTTTCTTTTTTTTATTAAAGGGCCCAGAGGTAATAATAATAATTATATATATATATATAGAGCCCAGAGGTCCATAGGGCCCCAGATGGCAACCCTCCTTTTTAAAAACAAAATCTATATATTTTTTTTCTTTTTATTAAAGGGCCCAGAAGGCCCCGGATGGCTACCCCCCTTTTTTTATATATATTTTTCTTTATTTCTTCTTTTTTTGTAAAGCCCCCCCCCCCTTCTCAATATCAGGCAGCAGCACCCCCCCCCCCCGGTTCTCTGCTCCAGGGGGCCCATGCCTGAAGCTGTGTAAGGGGCCCCATAATTCCTGATGGCGGCCCTGCCCAGGACACCATCCGTCGTCTCATTAGGGGCATGCTCTAATGTTGACAGGCATGCATACAAGCACTTGGGAGCCATACAAACTGCTGAGTACCATTTTGAGTTGTTGCAATGAAATTTCAGCAAAATGGACTAGCTTGCTGCATAGTTTTTTCACTTTTTTTTTTCGGGGGGGTCTTTGAACTCAGCCCTCTGTAGGTGGATCATTTTTATTTCCATCAAATGATGTGCCATCCTTTCATTCCTAACACATTACCCAGTCCATATCAGTATAGATATCCAGCATGAAATTTTTGCCCGTTGAGATCTGATATGTTTTCAAAGTGTTCCTTTAATTTTTTTGAGCAGTGTATTTTATTATAGTTATATTTATATAACACTTTAGCATCAATACTCTCGCTTTTTTTACTTCGTGCTCTGCTTGTAGTTCTAAATTAACTCGTTCTGCTCCAGTCTGACATCACACTGACCAAACGCCATCAGTCACAGGGTGACGCTAATGTTGAAGAACTAAGTGGTGGTGGCTCCATCAGGCATTGCATAAACGCCCCATTAGACATGAGAGCTACAAGATTACAAGACTTAGTGGGCAGTAAGGAGCCAGCCCTGCGTAATGAACAATCCAGTGTGGCTATTATTACCCAGAGCCGCGGGTGCCTCTATTTGGGGAGACTGATCTCTCGCCAGCCTAATTGCAGATATTTACTAACGCAGTAACATAAGGTTTATAGGTTTATCTTCATGGAGGGCAGTGGTCTGAGATGTGAAATTTCACATAATCTCAGCAGGATATTAACATGTAATTTCATATATATATATATATATATATATATATATATATATATATATATATATATATATATATATATATATACACATACATACATACATACATACACACACAGTTGTCCCTATAAGTTTACATACCCTGGCAGAATTTATGATTCCTTTGCCATTTTTCAGAGAATATGAATGATAACACAAAAACATTTATTTCACTCATGGTTAGTGTTTGGCTGAAGCCTTTTATTATCAATCAACTGTGTTTACTCTTTTTAAATCATAATGGCAACAGAAACTACCCAAATGACCCTGATCAAAAGTTTACATACCCTGGTGATTTTGGCCTGATAACATGCACACAAGTTGATACAAAGGGGTTTGAATGGCTATTAAAGGTAACCATCCTCACCTGTGATCTGTTTGCTTGTAATTAGTGTGTGTGTGTATAAAAGGTCAATGTGTTTCTGGACTCCTGACATACCCTTGCATCTTTCATCTAGTGCTGCACTGACGTTTCTGGATTCATGGGGAAAGCAAAAGAATTGTCAAAGGATCTGCGGGAAAAGTTGAACTGTATAAAACATGAAAGGAATATAAAAAGATATCCAAGGAATTGAGAATGTCAATCAGCAGTGTTCAAACTCTAATCAAGAAGTGGAAAATTAGGTGTTCTGTTGAAACCAGACCACAGTCAGGTAGACAAACTAAAGTTTCAGCCACAACTGCCTGGAAAATTGTTCAGGATGCAAAGAAAACCCCACAAATAACTTCAGGTGAAATACAGGACTCTGAAAACATGTGGTGCGGCTGTTTCAAGATGCACAATAAGGAAGCACTTGAAGAAAGATGGGCTGTATGGTTGAGTCGCCAGAAGAAAGCCATTACTACGTAAATGCCACAAATTATCTCGCTTACAATACGCCAAACAGCACAGAGACAAGCCTCAAACCTTCTGGCACAAAGTCATTTGGGGTGATGAGACCAAAATTTAGCTTTTTGGCCACAACCATAAACGCTACATATGAAGAGGAGTCAACAAGGCCTATGATGAAAGATACGAAGGTGGGATTCTGACGTTTTGGGGATGGGGATGTGTGAGCTACAAAGGCACAGGACATTTGGTCAAAATTGTTGGCAAGATGAATGCAGTATGTTATAAAAAATACTGAAGTAACATTTGCATTTATCAGCCATGATCAGTGTAGTTCAGATGTCACCACTTTCTATAGAACTGCCCAACCACTCATACTCCACCATCCCCTTCTTACCATTCTAAATTAACAAGACCACACATGAATTTGGAGTATAACTGGCCGTAGCAGCCTTTTATTAACAAATATAAATAACTCAACATCTTTAAAACATACTATATATATCTGTAACAACAACTTTTCACCCTCAGTCTGTTGGTCTTTGATGGCCCCCCGAGCTTCACACTTCTTCCTCCACTACACTGCCAGATCTTTTGCCATGATAGGCCTCCAGCCGTACCACCAGCTCCTTCCAGTAGTGAAACCATTCCCCTATTCCAGCTAAATGATCTCCTGGAATACACCAGAGGGGCACATACTACCGATGAGCCCCCCCAACATTTCCATTCATATGTTTCCTGCCACCATTAAAGCATGGGACGTACTTGGACATTCCAACATGACAATGATCCAAAACACAAGGCCAAGTCGACCTGTCATTGGCTACAGCAGAATAAAGTGAAGGTTCTGGATAAGGATGAGATCCGGCGTGTTCGCAAAGCCCACGTGCAGAGCACGCCAGGAAGTCAGCACTGCGCTGCGCTAACCACAGGCAGGGAGACATTTTCCGATCTCTGTAGCCACGCATCGGGACAATGTCTCACACGCCAGAGCTCATCCTTAGTTCTGGTGTGGCCATCTCAGTCTCCTGATCTCAATATCATTGAGCCACTCTGGAGAGATCTCAGACCTGCAGTTCATGCAAGACAGTCCAAGAATTTACAGTCCAAGAATTTAAAGGAACTGGAGGCTTTTTGCCAAGAGGAATGGGCAGCTTTACCATCTGAGAAGATAAATAGCCTCATCCACAAATACCACAAAAGACTTCAAGCTGTCATTGATGTTAAAGGGGGCAATACATGGTATTAAGAACTGGGGTATGTAAACTTGTGATCAAGGTAATTTGGGTAGTTTCTGTTGCCATTATGACTTAAAAAGAGTAAACACAGTTGATTGATAATAAATAACGTTGGCCAAACACTAACCATGAGTGAAAGAAAAAGTTTTTTGTGTTATTCCAATTCTCTGAAAAATGGGCAAGAAATCATAGATTCTGCCAGGGTATGTAAACGTATATATATATATATATATATGTAGCGCTACCCCCGCAGGAGCCGCTGGTTTGTTGTTGGGATCGGCATATTAAGTTACCTCAACGTTGTCTAGGGGTGTAGCTGATGAATAAAGTAGTGAGCGAATGTCCAGTACATGAAGGAAGGTTTTCAAATGCTTTATTTCAGGCCCAACATAGCCAACATCAACTTGCAGTTGGAAGGAAAAGGTTGATG
Organism: Rana temporaria; assembly: GCF_905171775.1. Classification (NCBI taxonomy): domain Eukaryota; kingdom Metazoa; phylum Chordata; class Amphibia; order Anura; family Ranidae; genus Rana; species Rana temporaria. Next base: position 120,203,068 of record NC_053497.1, read on the forward strand.
AAGCGATAAAGAACTTGCGGTATCAGGCCTGGATTTAGAGAGAGCAATCCTGCTCTCAGCAGCACAATAATCGTAGTCACCGTCCATTGCCACTCTAGCCAGAGTGGGTGAAGTGCCCCCGGACAGACTTCTGCCACAAGCCTGGCAGCTGAAGTGTCACTTTAGGTTGCTGGGACGAACAGGCCTCTGCCACAGGCCTGGCTCTATAAGGCCTCTGCCACAGGCCTACTACTTGAATGAGCTAAATGGAAGAATTGAGTGAATCCTCCCAGTAGATTGAACATAGGTCACCGGATGACAGCAAAGAGTACCTGTCAGCATTCCAGTCACCAGATCCCCGATAGTTCGTTCAAGCTCTGTTGGACAACCTGCCTCCGGGTTCTCCTCAAGCCGACCCCCCAATCGAGCGGCACCCAGCCTGGGATCTTCTCAGTAAAGCGGGGGACCCAGTAAGTCACTGGGGCCCCTCTCTGCAATATGGAGCTCCGCGTAGCATGCGACCCCGGCCTGGAAGGCCATCGCCGGGGTCCGTTGGATGCGCACACCCTAAAGGTGGATGCCGCACCTGGAACCCGTGGGAAGAACCAATAAAGATGGCGTCTGCCACAGATATACCCCTCCCCAGCATTAGAGGAAAACTCCTCTAATTGGCTGCTGGGGAAAAGTGGCTCTGCCAGAACTCCTCTAGCGCCACCTGTTGCCCAGGGGTGGAAACAACACCCCTGGAGCGCAGACTGACCTACAGGACAGTTCAGGAATGACAACAGCCCACAATTTAACAAATTGTGAATGGGAGCAAAATAACTCTCCCATTCCCCACTAACTTTAGCGTAGTGCCTGCACTGAAAGTAAGGGGGCGCTACATATATATATATATATATATATATATATATATATACACACACACATTACATTAAGATGGCTCCACATGCTACAATCTGATTGTACAATTTCAACACAAAGTACTAAGCATGAGGATGCACTCAAATAAATTAATTCAGGCTGTATCCAATCAGGTAGTCGACTGCACTGCACAGTTGTTAGTTAATCTAAATCAGATTAAGCAATTAGGTTGCAACATACTGTATGTGAAAAAGAAAAAGTGCAGCGCTAAATTATATATGGTATGAGACCATATATATACAGTGTTTGTGCTGTAATAAAGTGCTCACAATCAAGTGAGAATGAATAAACCTGTTCAAGTAAAAAAAAAAGAGTTATAACTCCCTGGAGGTATATAAAGAGTGACAAATTCCATGTGATACCAACACATACCACAAGAGTGCTCACAATCAGGTGAGAGTAGATAAACCCATTATGTGAACAGGTGTATATACCTGAAGGTAAGTGACAAAAATAATAATATGAGCAAAGTCAATGTCAATGAAATGCCACCATAAAAGTATATGTAGAAATGAGTCCACTACTGATGAGGGGAGCCAATACTATTGTAAAAGGTCCACATAGAAAACAAAAAACAGAAGGGACAGCATAGGGGTATGCTAAAATATAGGAGCATATGGGGTGAGTCTTCTCAAGACAGGAATCAAATATTTGCATACAACATTGTTCCATTGTTGGTGCTGGTTGCTATATTTTATTTATTATTTTTTACATGATTAGCGCAATTTTTTCTTTATTTTTTTCAACATACTGTATGTGGCCAGTTTTAGATTTACCTACAATTAGTTTATGGAAAGCGAATTGATTGGTTAGGCAGGATCACATACTACATAGCTGGTAAATCTTATGGTGGTCCTGATGAGATTTTACAAAGAACAGTGATGCTAAATTGTAATGGCTGGACAACTGGGTCAGAACAACTCCAAAATTGCAGCCCTTGTGGCATGTGCCCGCTCTGAAGTGGTCAGGGCCTACCAAAAGTGGTCCAAGGAAGAAAAAATGACAACAGGGTCATGGACGGCCACGGTTTATTGATGCACATGTCGAGCGAAGCTTGGCCTGCCCTCTGTAGTCTAGACCAACAGAAGAGCTACTTTAGCTTAAATTAATGAAAAAGTTAATGCTGTTTGTTATAGAAAGGTGTCAAAACACACAGGGGGTTATGTACTAAAACTGGGAAGTGCCAAATCTGGTGCAGCTCTGCATATAAATCAATCAGCTTCCAGGTTTGAGGATGGGTTCACACTGGTGGGACACGACATTAGTACTACTTTGGATCCGATTTTGCCCTGCGACTTAAAGTCAGAGGCGCGTCCGACTTCAATGAACGGGGATCCGACTTAGATCCCCACCAATACCAGGCACTGTGTTTGGTATGAATCTTGAGGGGGAACTCCACGCCAAATGTTAAATAAAAAAACAGCATGGATTCACCCTCCAAGAGCATACCAGTCCATTGGGTCTGGTATGGCTTTTAAGGTGAACCCCCTATGCTGAAAAAACGGCATTGGGGGTCCCCCCAAAATCCATACCAGACCCTTATCCGAGCACGCAGCCCGGCCAGTCAGGTAAGGGGGTGGGGACGAGCGAGTGATCCCCCTCCTGAACTGTACCAGGCCACATGCCCTCAACATGGGGGGTGGGTGCTTTGGGGCAGGGGGCACCCTGCAGCCCCCCACCCCAAAGCACCCTGTCCCCATGTTGATAAGGACAAGGAGAAGCGACCCCCAGAGCTGCCTAATAAATTACTTTAAAACCTGTCTAGTGTGTTTTTTATTAACACTCCACCCCCCAAGGTGAATGGGTAGGGGTACGATGTACCCCATACTCATTCACATAGGGTGGGGGGCCGGGATCTGGGTCCCCCCTTATTAAAGGGGGCTCCTGGTTTCCAATAAGCCCCCCGCCCGCAGACCGCAACAACCAATGGCCAGGGTTGTCCGGAAGAGGTCCTTGTCCTCAACGTGCCCCAAAGCACCCATCACCCCATGTTGAGACAAGTGGCCTAGTACGGTTCAGGAGGGGGGCCGCTCACTCCTCCCCACCCCCTTACCTGACTGGCCGGGCTGCGTGCTCAGATAGGGGTCTTGTATGGATTCTGGGGGGACCCCCATGCCGTTTTTTTGGCGTATGGGGTTCCCCTTAAAATCCATACCAGACCCAAGGGCCTGGTATACTCTTGGAGGGGGAACCCATATTTAAAATTTGGTGTGGAGTTCCTCCTCAAGATCATCAGAGCACAAGTTGCATGCCAAAGTTGGAGCATGCAAGACGGCATTCCGACTTTGATCCGACTTCAATGATATTCAATGGGCTAAAGTAGGATCAAAGTCGGACCAAAGTAGTACAGGGAGCATGTTCAAAGTCGAACCGACTTGTGTCGGACCAGTTAAGACGGTTCCCATAGGGAAACTTTGATTTTCACATGTCATGCGACATGAGCTCCCAATGTCGGAGCGCTTGTCGCACCAGTGTGAACCTGGCCTTATTGTCAAAGCTTACTTGAATAAGCTGAAGTTAGAAGCTGATTTGCTACTATGCACACCTGCACCAAATTCTAAGTGCTCTGGTTTTAGTAAATCTAGTAGCCAAAAAGCCAATAGCACCTACAATGGGCACATGAGCATCAGATTTGGACTATGAAGTAATGGAAGAAGGTGGCCTGGTCTAATAAATGTAGGAATGGTTTGAATAACACAACGAGCTCAAGGTGTTGACTTCACCTCCAAATTCTCCAGATCTCAATCCAATACGAGGGATCATCTGTGGGACGTGCTGGAAAAACAAGTCTGATCAATGGAGGCCCAACCTTACAACTTACAGGACTCAGACTTCTAATGGCTTGGTGCTAGATACCACAGCATACTTTAAGAGGTCTAGTGGAGTCCATGCCTCAGCCAGTTTTAATGGAGTGTCACATGTGAAATATAATATTTATTTAGAGATTAGAGAACAGTAATGTCTTGTCTATAAAATATAACTTATATTTCATTAGGGTTCTGATGTCACATTTTTTTACAAATAAGAATATGGCACTAGATAGGCACGAGATAAGAATATGGCACTATTGACTCTTTATATATATATTTTTTTTTTGACTAATTTTTTGACTTATATTTAGCATTGAAAAGATCTTTTAATTTTTCATTGACACCTTAACTATGGGATTGCAGAAATGTACTGCTTCTCAAAGAATGTTTACAAGGGATGATCCCACTCCGCAATGTTGATATTGCATTAAAATCTTTTACAAAACTGGAACCCATTAGCTGGACCTACTCCTAATATTACTAGTATACTACTACTGACTCAATCCCTGTGCCAGGACCCAACACTGCTACAGAGTTTTTACAGCTCCATCCTACTTGTCTTTGGCACTTTGAAATATGTTTTGCTGATGTACATTTGTCAAATCCCTCCATGTAGTTCCACATTTCACTGCAGGCCCTGTGCCTGCTAAGTTGGAGATATTTTGAATTGCGGTGATCTATGTCTCATCCTGACTATAAACTTAGCTTTTTTGGAGGGTCCATTGGACAACTTTCACCCTCCCACCTCCCTCCTTTTCTCTTCTCCCTCTCTGAGCAGGATCAGCCCCTGATTCAGTGTTTAATCAATCATCCTAGCACTAAGCGCACCCCGCTGAGAATTTAATATCTTTTGGCATGAGCCACTGGTTCAGGCAGCATGTGATCAGGACTCATGCCGGCAAACATATGGACAAGCTGGGGTGAGTGACAGGCTCCCTTTTGGCTTTTCCGCCCCACGCTCGATGGGCTCTGTCATCAAACCGGACGCAACAAGATGGGGGGCTGCGGATTCACCCCATCAGGCCTAGAGAGGGGGAAGAAGCAGGGAAGCAAGCGGAATTAAAAAAGCAAACAAATAGATGGCTTTCCTAATGATCATAAAGAAGATACTGGGTAGGGCAGGAGAGAAAAGAGATTTAAAGGGGGTTTCTATCTTCACAATGTTTTAATTTAAGTAACTGTACATGGTCTCCTGTCATTTCATCTGAATAATTTAGTTTTTAATTTTTTTCCGCTTTTAGTGGTTTTGTTGTGTACTTGTTAACAGGTGTGGTGCTGCATGTTCTGTATGTGTGTGTGTATACACATTAAGAGAAGTTTAATACTGGTGCACTCAGAATCTGGTGTAGCTGTGTATGGTAGTCAATCAGCTTCAAACTTAGGCCGGGTTCACACTGGTACGACAAACGCTCCGACATTAGGAGCTCATGTTGCATGACGTATGAAAATCAATGTTTCCCTATGAGAGCCGGCTTAACTGGTCCGACACAAGTCAGTCCGACTTTGAAAAAAGTTCCTGCACTACTTTGGTCCGACTTTGATCCTACTTCAGCCTATTGAATATCATTGAAGTCGGATCAAAGTAGGAGCCTTGTCCTTACCATCCGACTTTTGACATCCGACATTGTGATTACAGCAGCAGTAAAAGGAATTTATCTCACACTGGGATTGTTTTGATTAGTCAAAGAACAAGTCAGACTATGACAAAGTCAAATCAAAGTAGTATCCTGTTCATGAAAGTTGGATGGATGTAGGACCAATGTAGGATCAATGTAGGATCAATGTAGGACTGATGTCACAGAGCAAAGTAGGATGAAAGCCTTCGGCTGGGTTCACACTACTACACTACTTTCATCCTACTTTGCTCTGCTACATTGGTCCTACATCCATCCTACTTTCATGAACAGGATACTACTTTGGTCCGACTTCAATGATATTCAATGGGCTGAAGTAGGATCAATGTAGGACCAAAAGTAGTACAGGGAGCATTTTCAAAGTCGGACCGACTTGTGTAGGACCAGTTAAGACAGCTCTCATAGGGAAACATTGATTTTCACATGTCATGCTACATGAGGCTCCCAATGTAGGACTGTTTGTCGGACCAGTGTGAACCTGGCCTTATTGTCAAAGCTTACTTGAATAAGCTGAAGTTAGAAGCTGATTTGCTACTATGCACACCTGCACCAGATTCTGAGTGCTCTGGTTTTAGTAAGGGCCTTAGGCTGGGTTCACACTACTAGACTACTTTCATCCTACTTTGCTCTGTGCTCAATGTTTCCCTATGAGAGCGTCTTGTAGCGTCCTACACAAGTCGGTCCGACTTTGAAAATGCTCCCTGTACTACTTTTGGTCCTACATTGATCCTACTTCAGGCCCATTGAATATCATTGAAGTCAGACCAAAGTAGTATCCTGTTCATGAAAGTAGGATGGATGTAGGACCAATGTAGGATAAATGTAGGACCAATGTAGCAGAGCAAAGTAGGATGAAAGTAGTGTCGTAGTGTGAACCCAGCCTAAGGCAAGCTCTTTAATCTTTCAGTTAACAAATTATATTATATACAATAGTGTAGTCCACCATGATCCATCCCTCCTGCCTCCGTGATCCATCCCTCCTGAGTCCTGCCTCCCTGATCCATCCTTCCTGCCCCCCTGATCCATCCTTTCTGCCCCCCTGATCCATCCCTCTTGAGTCCTGCCTCCATGATCCATCCCTCCTGAGTCCTGCTTCCATGATCCATGCCTCCTGAGTCCTGCTTCCATGATCCATCCCTCCTGAGTCCTGCCTTCATGATCCATCCCTCCTGAGTCCTGCCTCTATGATCCATCCCTCCTGCCCCCCTGAACCATCCCTCCTGAGTCCTGCCTCCATGATCCATCCCTCCTGCCTCCATGATCCATCCCTCCTGCCTCCATAATCCACCTCTCCTGCCCCCCTGATCCATCCCTCCTGAGTCCTGCCTCCATGATTCATCCCTCCTGCCCCCATTATTCATCCCTCCTGCCTCCATAATCCATCTCTCCTGCTCCCCCTGATCCATCCCTTCTGAGTCCTGCCTCCATGATCCATCCCTCCTGAGTCCTGCCTCCATGATCCATCCCTCCTGAGTCCTGCCTCCATGATCCATTCCTCCTGAGTCCTGCCCCCTGATCCATCCCTCCTGCCCCCCTGATCCATCCCTCCTGCCTCCATGATCCATCCCTCCTGCCTCCATGATCCATGCCTCCTGAGTCCTGCCTCCATCACATCATCCCTCCTGAGTCCTGCCTCCATCACATCATCCCTTCTGAGTCCTGTCTCCATGATCCATCCCTCCTGCCTCCATGATTCATCCCTCCTGAGTCCTGCCTCCATCACACCATCCCTCCTGCCTCTATCACCTCCTCTATTTATTACCTTAAGTTGTGCCTGCCTGCCTGCCCTGGGCTGGTCCGTTCGTGCTGTGGATGCCTGGGCTGGGCTGCCACGCTCACACTGTCACTCTGTCCCTGACTCTCTGGATCGTCAGAACACTCAGACCACTAGGAGGGCTCCTCCGTTCTCCTGTACAGCTCCGCTCACCTCTAATTCTGGTGAATTTTTTAAATTTCTGGCATGGCTGGCGGGATGCGCCATGACATCACTGCGCCTTGCCACTAGTAGTAGCACGCCACCAGCCCAGCCTCCGTCAAGTCCGCCCTTGGGGCTGGGGGGCCCCGTCTGCTGACGTTGGCCGATTACAGGATTGGGCCACTCCTAAAACTGACAAAAAATACGGGCATCTGCGGTTGCCAACGCTGCTTGCTGCCCAGCTACTCACAAGCTCCCCCTTCCTATGGCGCCCATGGCACTTGCCATATGTGCCATACCTTAGATACGCCACTGCATTTAGACCAGTGGTCTCCAAACAGAGGCCCCATATCTGGCCCTTTGGGCACAATTCCATCCACTGACACCAGTAATAGGACATAATTCTTGTCACTGACAACAATAGGATACTATTCCTACCACTGATAGGGCAGAAATTATAGGGCCCCATTGTTGGTAAAGGTTCGGCATCATGTGCACCACCTTAGAAACAGGCCCCAATGATGGCCGCTACTGCTGCCAATCTGGTGCAACTTATTTAAGAGTCACCACCAGGGGAACCCCTTGTCTGGAATGCATACACCCACCCACTATTAGGGCTGTATGCATGGAATGCATTGGAGGATGTTTCGTTTGGTTAGTTAACGTGGTTGTAAAGGCTAAAGGTGTTTTATGCATGAAGGTGAAAACCCTTCAATGTGCAGCTCCCCCCTCAGCCTCCCCCAAATGCTTACCTACCCCTGATCTCGATCCAGTGATGTGCATGAGACCCGAGGCTGTCCCAGGTTTTTTCCTAGTGATTGGCTGAGATGCAGTCATTTGCTCCCGCTGCTGTCACTCACAGCCACCGAGGCAGAAGCTTAGTGGCTGTGAGAGCCACTCGGGAGCAGGCATGCAAAAGTGCCCCCTACAGCAAGCGGCTCCTGCTGGGGTAAACGCTACACATTATAAGTATTTGTGTCTGATTCCAGGCTGAGAAATACATTCACCCCAGATAGCAGCACTCATGATCTACAGTTCAGAAGTGTGCAACTTTTGCAACCAAGTCAGACATGGTAACTCCCATATTCTCACAGGTTCTCTTTAAAGTGTACTGAATGCATAGTGACATGTTTGCTTGTAACTAGCACCACTTTTGGAAGTAGAGCAATAGCAGCACCCAGCACTAGATGGGAAAGTTGGCTAACCTCAATAATGGCCATCCTGACAGTTTCCCTTTAATACACCTAGAAGAATAAAGGGGCAGTAGCTAGCAGGTGAAAGGTGCACCTTAATACACCAGAATACAAGGAAACTGTAGCTCAGACTATGTAATATGGCTGTGGTTTAAAGGGCTAGTCCACTCAAAAGTGAGATTTAAGTTTTAGATGGATTATGATGGGTGAAGTCAGCCTCTGGCTCTTTTTGTTTTATGGATGCTCAAACACTAAGATCACTCTGCCATCATTCCAGACTATGTCCTGTCCACCTGGGAGTTTTGGGCGAACTTGCACCACCTTTGTGTGTCCAATCTAATCTTGTTAAATTCTCCATGTATAAAATAAACAAAAATAATGCAGCAGGGATGGTGGGAACTCCTAATAATGGCCACAGTAGGTATTCAGTACCATGAACTCAGCATAGAGAACTTGCAAATAGAGTCCCTGAAACTAAAAATAAACTGTCAGGTGTTTAAACACTTTAGTATCCACAAAACAGTGAAATATCAATGTTGTGTGAACTGACCCATGAAATTCCAGTACTGATGTGTACGCCGACCTTGGCTGCTATAATTAAGTGAAGATCAGAAATCAATGTCTCTAACCATAATTTTATAGAGAGCCGGTCACAATCTCCTGTCATGCAAATTGGATGGGAGAAAACCACATCCAATTCGCATAGGTGTGAACCCAGCCTCAGGGTTCAATCAGAGATCAAGCCTGATTTAAAAAGGAAAGTTGAGACTCAATAAAGTGCTCAGAATGTGCAGTCACACTAAACTGTTATAGATGGAATATATTGATAGCTTGAAGTCCTGTGTATGTTTTCATTGTACATTGCTGCACAAATGTCTGCCACAGGGCCGTCTTTAAGGCAGGGCAAAAGGGGAAGCTGCCCTGGGCCCTGTCATTGTTGTGGGGCCCAAAGCAGCTGCCTCATACTTGCCAACTATCCCAGTTTAAATTTCCTTGTCCCTTGAAGTTTTAGTCCTGTGCTGTGCCCCGATATCTCAGTGTGAAGTGCTGCTACTAATGCTGCCCAGCTCTGCCCTATTGTTGTGTACAGATGACTCACCTGCAGACCCTGTGTTTACATATAAATAACAGTCATTCATATGTAAATAATGGGAACATTCATATGTAAATAGCAGCGGCATTCATATGTAAATAGCTGAGGCAGGCGGCATTCATATGTAAATAAAGGCGTCATTCATATGTATATCATGCCCCTCTGCAGTGAAGAGATGGTGTGCTGTAACCTCTAGCAACCAATCAGTGAGTAGTATTACTGTACAGTAATCTCTAGCAACCAATCAACAAGAAGAAATCATGAGCTGTAACCTCTACCAGCTAATCAGTGAGCCGTAATGTGTGCTGTAACCTCTAGCAACCAGTCAGTAAGTGGAAATGATATGCTGTAACCTCTGGCAACCAATCGCAATCACTGCCTGATCTATACAGTAAACTGATTTTAAGTCTAGCTGATATTTATTGTATGTCTCAGAGCAGTTGGAGAGCAAAATTGCACGGGGGGGGGGGGGGGGGGGGGGGGGGGGGTTTTGCCCAGGGTCCAATCAACATTAAAGACGGCGCTGGACTGCCATTATACAAATGAGCAGAAAATAAAAATTTGGTAGACATTGACCACGTGTACTCTGTGCTATATATAAATATTGAGAAGCAAGGGGCAATGTGACAGGGCTGTGCCAGCATTGATCACCAGATGAAAAGAGACATCAATTAACATTTTTTTTTTGTAAACCTGCCATTGCATTAAGAGGTTTAATGAGACAGTATTCAGCTTCCAAGAACCTCTTGGTTGTAATTTGCGGGATTTATCACAAGTAGGCCACTAGAGGGCAGCAAAAACCCATATTATTGCCATTAATCTTTCAATTGAAAGGTGCTGATTTCCTACAAAGGGGTATATCATACTATAAAACTTGTGTGGCCTTAACCTTCCCCTCTCCAGGTCCACTCAGTGGTCTTCAAGATGTATCTAATTTGGATGTGTAAAGTGTCAGCAATATAAAATAAAACATTTGAAAATGGGAGAAATCACTAAAGTAGAACTCTAACCCAAACTGCTTTTTTTTTCTTGTTGTTCCCATGGGGGAAGTATTATGAGACTTACACACAAGCGGAATTTCCGTCGGAAAAAAGTTGGATGGTTTTTCCGACGGAATTCCGCTCAAGCTTGGCTTGCATATACACGGTCACACAAAAAGTTCTCTGGAATTTAGAGCGTTAAGAACACAGTGACGTGCAACACTACAACGAGGCAAGAAAAATATGTTCAATGCTTCCGAGCATGCGTCAAATTATTTCCGAGCATGCGTGTTTTTTTATCTCGCCGTAATTTCATACAGACGAACGGATTTTCCGATAGGATTTTTTTCCGGCGGAAAAATTTACAACCAGCTCTCAAACTTTTGCTGGCGGACAGCAAAAGTCTGATGGAGCATACACACGGTCGGAATTTCCGATGAAAAGCTCACATCAGAATTTTGCTGGCGGAAATTCCGCTTGTGTGTATGCCTGTATGTGGCATAACCCTAACTTCCTGTCCTAGTGACAACTGTCAAAGTTTGGAGTCATTTGGACAAGAATAAGAGTGGATCTCCACCACCAAGTCTCAAAAATCTGTGGAAATCCCTCAGCTGTTCTAACCTTTCCTTACTATATCTTATGCAAGTTAAAAAAAATCCACGTTCCACGTAAGAGAAATGGGATATTTATAGAAATGGGATATGCTTTGGCCTTGCAACTTTTTATATTTGTGGTGTAGGAGGAACTTCACCGCACCTTTCACCTGCTAGCTGGATTAGGCTTTTTTTTTTTTTTCTTTTTCTACAAAAAAAAAAATGTTTCAAGCTATTATTGCAACGTGTTAAAAATTAACATCTGTGTTTGTGTGCTTCACCATTCAGTCTTATCCTTTGGAAAATATTCATTTATGCAAAAAAAAATACAGAACAGATGTCGCCAATGGTACATTTTGCATCTCTTCCATTCTAAATTATAATACTAACATTTAAAATGTTCTGTCACTTTCTGTTCTGATGACAATGGTGACCGGGACAACCACAGACAGTTATCCTCCCGGCGGGAACACAGACAGCAATAAATATCCAACAGAGGTTCTAACCCTTCCCAAACCAAAACAGTTTTGGTTTTGCATACACTCACTGGCCACTTTATTTGGGACACTTTGCTAGTACCGGGTTGAACCCCCTTTTGCCTTCAGAACTAGAAGGAAAAACCATATATTCAAACCTGAACAGCAAGTCCCAAAAAATGTCAGTAAAAGGGAAGGAACCCACCAGCATGGAGGGATGCTGGATCCCCATAAAGTCAGATTTGGCAGATTTTATTTTTGATTTCATCCCTATATGTACACTTAAACCAACTTTGGCTGTCTCCTGATGAAGTGGGCATTGTCCCACGAAATGAATAGATTACAGCTTCAGTAATTAAGTGTTCTTGCATAGCAAGACCACTTACTGCTATCTCACATATATATATTATAGCCACATTTTCCACCCTAACTCCTCCCACAGCTTTTACACTACATAGACAAGTAATATACCGAAACGTGCGGATTGTTCCTGATTGGTGTGCTATTACTTTGTGGAACGTTTCGCCGAATCGTTCACGAAATATTGGCTTTTTTCCTGCGAAATTTGGCCCATAGGAATGAATGGCGAAACTAGAGTGTGAGCTGACAAAAACTGAAAAATCAAGACATGATTTCTAAACTGCCACCACATGATTTCTAAACTGCTATCCCTGCTGCCACTACACATGTCCACAGCTAAGCCATAGCCTTGATAGTTTTCACAATATGACCATATTGACACGCCATCCATTGACATTCATTGAAATTACATTCTAGACACCTAAAATTTGAAGGGCAATATCTAAACTGAGACTGTGGGCCAGATTCAGAAAGAATTTACGTCAGCGTATCTATTGATACGCCGCGTAAATTCTAAATTGCGCCGGCGTATCTTCTTTCTGTATTCAGAAAGCAAGATACGCCGAAATTTGGCTAAGATCCGACTGGCGTAAGCCTCTTACGCCGTCGTATCTTAGGGTGCAATATTTACGCTGACCCGCTAGGGGCGCTTCCCAAGAATTCTGCGTTGAATATGCAAATTAGGTAGATATGCCAAATCAGAAACGTACGTCCGCCCGGCGCATTTTTTTTTATGTCGTTTACGTAAGGCTTTTTCCAGCGTAAAGTTACCCCTCATAAAGCAGGGGTAAGTCATGTTAGGTATGGACGTCGGAAACGTACGAACAGCGTCGTATTTTACGTCGATTGCGTAAGTCGGTCGCAAATAGGGCTGTACGTAACTTACGTTCACGTCGTAGGCAGTGTACGGTGTATCTCTAGCCGGCATAATTTAGAGCATGCGCACTGGGATACGCCGTTAGTTAGAAACGTCAAAAACGTGGGGTCACTAGTTATTTACATAAAACACGCCCACTCCAAGCCGACTTTGAATTACCCGGGCTTACGCCGGCCCATTTACGCTACGCCGCCGTAACTTAGGAAGCAAGTGCTTTGTGAATATCCCCCACACCATTACACTACCAGCCTGAACCATTGCTACAAGGCAGGATGGATCCATACTTTCATGTTGTTTACGACAAATTCTGACCCTGCCATCTGAATGTCGCAGCTGAAATCTAGACTCATCAGACCAGGCAACGTTTTTCTAATCTTCTATTGTCCAAATTTGGTCAGCCTGTGCAAATTGTAGCCTCAGTTTCCTGTTCTTAGCTCTCAGGAGTTGTACCAGCTGGCAAGTGTGGTCTTCTGCTGCTGTAGCCCATCTGCTTCAAGGTTTGATTTAGTTGTGCGTTCAGAGATGGTATTCTGCATATCTTTGTTGTAATGAGTGGTTATTTGAGTTACTGTTGCCTTTCTATCATCTCGAACCAGTCTGCACATTCTTATTTGACCTCTTATATTAACAAGGCATTTTCGTGAACACAACTGTCACCCACTGGATATTTTCAATTTTTTCAGATCATTCTCTGTAAACCCTAGAGGTGGTTGTGTGTGAAAATCCCAGTAGATTAGCAGTTATTGAAATACTCAGACCAACCTGTCTGGCACCAACAACCATGCCATGTTCAAAGTCACATAAATCCTCTTTCTTCCCTATTCTAATGCTTTGAATGTCAGCAAGTCGTCTTCACCACATCTAGATGCCTAAATGCATTGAGTTGCTGCCATGTGATTGGCTGATTAGAAATTTGTGTTACCAAGCAGTTGAACAGGTGTACCTAATAAAGTGGCTGGTGAAGGACACTTGTTATGAAAGAAACATGGTGCCGCCACTGCCAACCTCCTCCTGAAAATGCTAGATACCTGGATTTTTTGTGATTCATTTGTTTCTGACAAAGATAAGTATGCAGCAAGCAAAGGCAGAATGTAGTCAGAACTCTTGATCTGGAGACTTGTTTCAAGTCAGTGAAAGGTGGAGGGTCAGTATGACAGAAGGGCAACTTTCATTGTCAGAAGGAGCTGTCAGTAATGGAAGCCCACATATTTCTCTCAGGACAGATCCCCTTTAAAGCAGCTTAGATTTACGGCTCTGCTCTGCGCTGTGATGATGTGACTTTTATGCGCAGGAGTGACATCATCGCGGCCCAGCTAACCAAGCAGCCAAAGAGTTGGAACCCAAAAACCTGGAATAGATGGCAGTGCCCGTGTCCGACGGAAGCAACGAGTGCACATCGCTGAAAGAGATCGCTTGCCAGGTAAATCTGCCATAATGAGCTAACATGTTGTGAATACTAACATATTATGGTTAAAAGCTTCTGGGGCCCAATTACAAAAACATTTTTCAGAGGTTTCATTTCACTTTAGCTGAACACGCTGAAGATAGAAGCCGATTGGCTGCCGTGCACAGCTGCTCCAGATTCTGTGTTGTTAAGTTTTAAAATATTCCCCTCAGTAGGAAAAAAAAAGTTACAATGTACAGACTGAGCGATCACTGAGGAGAGGAGACTGAGGAAATAGTTCCTCCTGCCTGCAGTAGACTGCTGACATCTTTTTATGTGTGTGCATAGCCTATTGCATTAGGGTGTGCACCCCACAGCTCAAACAGATACCTATGTGTGTACATGTCTATATATACTGACAGTTGGCTAGCTTCAGGTAGGGCCGCGCATAGTTACGGCAGCGCAGCGTATCGTATTTACGCTACGCCGACGCAACTTACAGGAGCAAGTGCAGTATTCACAAAGCACTTGCTCCGTAAGTTGCGGCGGCGTAGCGTAAATGGGGCCGGCGTAAGCGCGCGTAATTCAAATGTGGAAGGGGGGCGTGTTTTATGTTAATCTATGATGACCTGACGAGATTGCATGCCCCGTCCGTGTACATATCCCAGTGTGCATTGCTCCCAAGTACGGCGCAACGACATATTGGTTTCGACGTGAACGTAAATTACGTCCAGCCCTATTCGCGAACGACTTACGCAAACAACGTAAAAAATTCAAAAATCGAAGCGGGAACGACGTCCATACTTAACATTGCGTGCGCCTCATAGAAGCAGGAACAACGTTACGCCGAAAAAAGCCTTACGCAAACGACGTAAAAAACTACCGCCGGGCGCACGTACGTTTGTGAATCGGTGTAACTAGGTAATTTGCATACTCTACGCCGAAAACAACGGAAGCGCCCCTAGCGGCCAAAGTAAGAATGCACACAATTATACGCCGCCGCATTCAAGTTACGTCGGCGGAGGAAGCCTATTTTTTCGCCGTATCTGCCTTGGAGAATCAGCGTAAATATACGCCAGCGCAGATTTGAAATTACGCCGTAAATGCTACGTGAATCTACCCCAGTGACAGTAGAGCAATGGACAGTGTCAGTAGAGCAATGGATGGTGACAGTAGTTTTTTTTTTTTTGCTTTATTTTTTATTATTTTTTACAATTACATTTTTTTTTTTTTTTTTTTTTATGATTTTTTTTAGGAGCCCCGAATGGCTTATTTCATATAAAGTGACATTTAAAAAAACAAAACTGAAGCTGCATAGTGTGAAATGTCAGGAATTTTTTCATGCAACCTTGTAAAGTTACTAAAAAAAAAAAAAACACTTTAAGCTGAGTCGCTGACCCTATTCATATACCCAACAAATTGTAAAATTATCATAGAATCCCACTGAGAATCCCAGATTAAAAAAGTGCCCTATTTTTTAAATCCGCTCTCCTTCCCTAATGTGGACTCACTAATGCTTCACCTTATTCCAATCTGCACGCTCAGCGCCTCCAGACCGAGCAACGCAGGCCGTCCAGCTGATTTCTATTCATCCAATTTTGTTCCTATTTGAATTTTCATGAAGCTCTCCTGTTGCCACATAATACGGTGTTCTAATACTTATCTTTTGCGATTATGCAGAACACAGCGAGTTAATGTCACTCAGGAAGAGGAGGAAGATTGATGATCCTATAAGTATTCCTTATAATTATGATGGCTGCAGTGGGGCCCCCAACGATCTCTGTGCCGTGTTTTTTTTTTTATTAGAACATTACAAACAAGTCGTTGTTTATGAGCATCTGTTAAGTGAAAATCCCATTAGGGGACATTTTAGTGCTGATGTTCCTGCTGGTGGCAGCGGGGACGCATTCAGCGCATTTCATCACGCAACGACTGCTGGAGCATTTTGAAATAAAGCGTGCTTCTTGATTGTACTTTTTTTTTTACTCTGAACATTATGCTTAATATGTAAGTCCACCCCAAACTGATATTTCTATGTATGGTAGGTGCCGAAATGTTAAACCAACTTAGAGATTTTAACTTTTCGAAGGCTATATTGATGAGATCTTGGGGTCTGGACACAGTATCCAGGAGCTCCCACCAACCCTGCAGGCAGGGGCGGACTGACAATTCATGGGGCCCTGGGCAATAGGAGATTATGTGACCCCAGGCAATAGGAGATTATGTGGCCCCGGGCAATAGGAGATTATGGGGCCCCCAGGCAATAGATTATGGGGCCACACAGTACTGTATACAAACACATACAGTATACATGCACAGTATACACACAGGCCTGGATTCACGTAACACTTACGCAGACGTATCTGGAGATACGCCGTGTAAGTGTAAATGTGCGCCACCGTATCTATGCGCCGTACCCATAGAACTAGATACGCCTGAAATTAGGCTTCATCCGACCGACGTAAGTTTCCTACGCCGTCGTATCTTGGGTGCATATTTACGCTGGCCGCAAGGGGCGCTCCCATTGATTTACGCGTCAAATATGCAAATGACTGAGATTCACGAACGTACTTGCGCCCGTCGCAGTAATATACGCCGTTTACGTAAGGCGTATGTCCGGCGTAAAGTTATTCCACATATAGGAGGCGCATCCCATGCAAAGGTATGGGCGACGGAACAGCCGTCGTATTTTACGTTGTTTACGTAGTACTACGTGAATAGGGCTGGGCGTAGGTTACGTTCAGTGATTCGACGTATCTTAGGTGTTCGTTCCGACGTGATTCTGAGCATGCGCACTGGGAAGCGTCCACGGGACGACGCATTCGGCCCATCATTTGCATGGGGTCACGGTTCATTTAAATGGATCACGCCCACCTTCCACCTTCTTTGAATTAGGCGGGCCTACGCCAACGATTTTACGTTACGCCGGCGCAACGTTAGGAGCATTTGCATTGTGAATTGGGTGCTTGCCTCTCTGCTTTACGTCGGCGTAGCGCATATGAGATACGCTACGCCCGCCTAAAAATGCGCCGAGCTACCTGAATCCAGGCCACACAGTATACATACACACGGAATA